>NC_087259.1:6917500-7110000 GCF_037042905.1 Lytechinus pictus
AAAATGTAAAGATTCATTAGGACGATTTAGAACACATGCAACTTCTTATCACTTAAAATAAAGTATAGATCTCACCTTGAAAGGTTTGTTAAGTAATCTGCAGACCAGCTTGACCGTCTCGGCCAAAAAGTTGTCCGGGAAATCCTGCCGAGGAGCATTAGTATACACTGTCAGAGTAGGCATAATAATATCGTAGAAATTATTTTGTCACTTTAATTAAAACCCTCTTCTATTTCTGTCCTCATCCACCATTGTAGAGTAATTACAGGTTATCATTCCATTCTTGCAGACAACATGTATACATGTATACCGTTGCTAAAAAGTGATAACGCTCTGATCCATGGTATTCGGTTCCTACGTACATTATTGGTTTTACGGCCCATGTTTTGGAGATATTACTGGTACCAATAGGTCAAATTCTTATAGATTTTCACGGAGCGACATTCTTTGTGGATTTTTTTTTAAAAAGGATGATTCGTCACTTAACAGAGGAAGCATCTTCATGAGGTTTCGGTAAACATGCAAAAGTTTCAAGTTTATTTGATTTGAATAATGATTTAATGTATTCTTCTGCGTTTATATAATTCGTATAGGCCCAATATATTTTCCCATAATATAACAAACATAATATATTGATTACAGTTTATTGCGTGAATTAGAGAGAAAAATGGATTTCAAAATTAAACTTCTAAGCAAATATCGGATCTATTACCAAATTATTACAACAACAACCACAATATGCAGGAGAAGGATTGTTATCATAAGCAAATTGCTTGAAAGAAAAATGACAACCCAAGATTAAAACTCATAAAATTAATAATACATTTATTCAGCAGAATGGCAAATTTTTAATTGTAAAGATGGAGATGATAAGGATGATGGTGATGATTAAATCGAAGGAAGGATGACTTCATAATAAACTAAAACACTAAACTA
Organism: Lytechinus pictus; assembly: GCF_037042905.1. NCBI lineage: Eukaryota > Metazoa > Echinodermata > Echinoidea > Temnopleuroida > Toxopneustidae > Lytechinus > Lytechinus pictus. Next base: position 6,918,437 of record NC_087259.1, read on the forward strand.
AATCACATCGGTATTAGACAATAATAACAATCATTACAATGATAATATATATCTTGTTGGACCTCTTGTTGGAATGCTCCTCAGGGAGTGGAGAAGGTGCATACATTGTATGCGGGCATGCAAGGATCCGATGACCGGGGTAATAATATATCTTTAAAGCGCTTAGAGACGTCGTTCCGATGTGTTAAGCGCTATATAAATGCGGAATATTATTATTATTATTATAATAATGATGATAATAATAGCAATAATGTAGATAATAATAATGATAATAATCATCACCATCATCATCATCAAAATAATAGGCCCAATAGTTTTTACCAATTCCACTAATTTTTTTTCTGAATATTACATAAAAAACTATCCAAAAAATTATAAAAAATGTATAAGTTTTTGCTCGCTTCGCTCGATCGCATATTTTGGGGAAATTTCTGCCCCATTCGCCAGGTCTCGCACCCTCAATTTTTTGGCTCATTTCACTGCTGAATTCGCCAGTATAAAGATTAATAATGATGGACTTTCAATCATAATCAGATGCTTGCAATCACTCGCACATAAGCATTATCATGCAAGAACTAGTGAAGAGAAAGTGATCTTTAGCCCTACCCTCTCAATTTTTTTTTAATAATCATGTATGAAAACGTGAAAAGAACTATTAAATTGCGATATGCATGTTGCAGCCCCTGCCCCCCCCCCCCCTTTGCACACACACACACTCAAAGTCGTTCCGGGTTTTCTGATCAGAAGCTAAATTATAAACATTTACATATACTCTAATTTTTTTCATTAGATGAGATGCCAAAAACTTCATGTGTAGGCCTACTGTGCAAGTATTCCACAAAAGGGTATCGTTATTTTTCATACCCTGATACAGTGATAAGACCTCGTATATAGATTTCCTCTTATTTTGATCTAAAGAGAGATGGAAATTATGCGGGTATCTCAACTCTTGCAGTGGACTCTGTTAATTAGGACCTATACGAATGAGCACGGTTGAAGTATCTTTTTTTCAATTATATACTGTATATTATTTTGCGTGTCTACCGGAAAGAAAACAAAACGAGGAAGGGGGTGTCAAATACAATTTCGTCATATTCTGACGACCCCCCCCCCCCCGAATAAAGAAAGAAAGGAAGGAATGAAGGAAGGAAGGAAGGAAAGAAGGAGGGAAGAAAGGAAAGAAAGAAGGAAAGAAAGAAAAAAAAAGAAAAAAAAAAGAAAAAAAAAAGAAATAAGGATTAGGTGTCAGCACCGTTCTATGAATAAGCACTTCCCCATTAGAAATAAGACAACTTAAAAAATGGGGGAGGGGTCGTCAACAGAGGTCACTCTCCGCCCCTCCCCCGGATCACGGCCAGTGCTCCCAAAGAACTTAAAGCAATGGGATGGAATAAAAATAATACAAAGGAAGGAAATTAAAAGGAAAAGAAAAAAAGAACTAAAGAGGTGAATAGTGACAACAGACATGTCAGAGAAGGGGGAGTAACAATCCCATGCGCAGGCGGTTCTATAATACAGGCCTATACAAAATTAGACATCCTATTCAAATAAAAAAATCAGTGTTCAAGAGTACTATATCAGAAAGCAAATGACACTATTTGCTTTCGACTTCAAAGAAGATTATTTATGCGAGTTATGGCAAGGTACACTGTAAAAACGCTGTTGAAATTTTATACAACGTACGCTGTTTGTTTGTTTGCCTTTATTGTATACTGCGTTCAAAATAATACAATCAAATGTTTTTACATAATGCAATATACAAAATAATCCATTATATAAGCAAAATAATCATAATAATGATTATAAATTATGATGCCAGCATAAACTTCACTTTTGATAATGATAAAAAAGAGAAAACATTAATTAAAGACCGCCATCGTGATCGACTAAGCTTAAAAATTGGTGGCGTCCTATGATAAATAATAAAAAAAACCTTGTGGTTTTTAGAATTTGAATGCTTGTTTAAACCGTTTACAAGACTACTGTTAGGTTCATAGTTATAGTGAAAAGCGTTGTGTAAAAGGTTTTAACAGCATTAATTGTAATTGTGTATTGGGCATATAAAAAGGTAAAACAATGAAAACTGGAGGGTACTGTATATCGTGAAAGCAGAGCAAGCAGAAAAGGAAAATTGATATAGAAATGGTGAGAGTGTGGAAAGATGGGGGGGGGGGATAAAAAGAGAGGGGGTTAGGGTTGGGAGGGGGAGGGGGGTACTTGGTCTCCCACATAGCATCATGCCGAGCTGAATTTGATTACATCAAAAGTTGAAATACAACAATTTCAATTTCAATTTATTTCATTTTCAACAGAACAAAGTAAAGTGGTCGAAATAATTAAATAATTACAATGAACTTATACAGACAATATAAATTGAGGCATGTACAATATACGATATTTTAAGTAAAACAAAACAGAGTATTATATATAAGCAAAATATCATAAACATTATAAAATGTAGTTCTGAGAAAATGGAGGGATCCACTAAAAAGCAGTACTTGTATAGGCCTATTGTGCTGTTGTGTGGACCCCTCTTAACAATACGAATCATACCAATGTCAACTCCGAATGATTCATTCGTGTTTCTGTCATGGTAGGCAAAAATGGGCATAAAACAGGGAAAACGTGAAATGTAATTCATGTGTGGAACATTTCCCATAAGACTGATGTTGTCTTCTCCCCACCCCCTACCCCCCCCCCGCTCTTTCTCTCTCTCTTTCTGTCGGTCTCTCTCTCTCCCTCTTCATGCAAAATACACGCAATGTACAGTAATTCCAGTACCCCGGATATATGCCATTAAAGCCTTCCTATGAGGGTTCCCTGGATATATGGTAAAGCGATGTCATGAGTGATTATCAAACATTACTGGTATACCATCAAAAATAAAGAATACCGTGACTTTAACATACACTCACGTATACCACACGAAACAATACTCTTTTGTTGTCACAGTTGCGTTGGATGAATCAGATCGAGTACCTTTGATCGGTCGAAACTAGGGTCATTTTCAGCCAAAAGTTTGCGTTCGCAGGACAAACAATTCTGCTCCTTAGCATACCTAGCCATTTGACGGTTTTCAACTGCAGATTTATAGTAAGTTATAGTAAGTAGCCTGCACCATGCCTATCGTCGAATTCGTCACCAATGTCCCCGTCGACCAGTTCCCCGAGGGATTCGTGGCCCGTGCCGCTACTAAAGTATCAGAAGTGCTTGGAAAACCACTTCCAGTAAGTTTCCTTCTTTACATTCTTCTTTTCTTCTCACAAAATAAGATTTAGTCAACTTGATAACTCGAAAAGTAGTTTCCTTCAAAACTTTGTTTTGGTTCTCGATAGTGAAAAGAACCCGTAGAATTTATAAAGAGTTATTAATTAGTAGTTCTTCATTCCTTCAAGAACCCCCCCCCCCTAAAAAAAAAACCGTTTCTACAGAACTGTTTAGAACATTTTCCTGCTTCGAATAGAACAACCTTTAAAGGTTAACGCAAATAAGGGAAAGGTTCTGAAATTTCCAAGAGTGAGGTACGGAAGCTTTAAAATGCCACCAAGATGGTCATATAATCATCTAGTCATGTCTACATCACGCGGGAGAGATGATCAGATGACAAGATCTTAGATCTCGTCATGTCTACATCCCTTGGGTACGGTAGCTTAAAAGTGCCACACAGATGTTCATATAATCATTTCGTCATGTCTACATCTCTTAGGGAAAAGATAAGATAAAGAGATCTCGGATCTCGTCATGTCTACATCCCGTGTGAGAGATGATCAGATGACACGATCTTGGATCTCGTCATGTCTACATCTTATAGAAGAGATGATGAGATGGCAAGATCTCGTCATGTTAATTTACATCCTGTGTGAGAGATGATCAGATGGCAAGATTTTGGATCTCGGCATGTCTACATCTTGTGGGAGAGATGATCAGATGGCAAGATCTCGGATCCAAAATCTTGCCATCTGATCATTCATCTCTTCTAAAAGATGTAGACATGACGAGATCCAATTATATCTTGTCATCTGATCATCTCTTCTAAAAGATGTAGACATGACGATATCGGAGATCTTGTCATCTGATCCGAGATCTCTTCTAAAAGATGTAGACATGACGAGATCGAAGATCTTGTCATCTGATCATCTCTTCTATCAGATGTAGACATGACGAGATCCGAGATCTCGTCATCTTATCCTTTTTTCCTAAGAGATGTAGACATGACGAAATTATTATATGACAATCTGGGTGGCACTTTTAAGCTTCCATAGTGAAGAGTGGTGGAGGGGGCGGGGTGAGGGGTCGAGAAAGATGTGCCACACCCCTTTGATAAATCGAAAGGCTTCCTTGAAATGGCAGTGATTTTTTGCCATGGCTAGTGGTGAGCTGGAAGCGGGTTAGAGGGAAGGGGTAAAACATTAGAACTTAGGAGGATCTGTATAACGGCAAACCATACCTGCAAACATATTAATGAATTTGATATATATGTAGATCGATAGAAATATATATGTATGTAGATAGATAGGTGGGTAGGTGGGTAGGTAGGTAGGTAGATAATAGATAGGAAGCAATATAGAAAGATAGATAGGTAGGTAGATAAATAGACAGATAAATCGATAGATAGATATATAGATAGACAGATAGATAGATAGATATATTGATTGATAGATAGACAGATAGGTAGGTAGGTAAATAGGAAGCTATAGATAGATAGATAGATAGATAGATAGATAGATAGATAGATAGATAGATAGATAGATAGATAGATAGATAGGTAGGTAGGTAGGTAGGTAGGTAGGTAGGTAGGTAGGTAGGTAGGTAGGTAGGTAGACAGACAGACAGACAGACAGACAGACAGACAGACAGACAGATATAGATAGATAGATAGATAGATAGATAGATAGATAGATAGACAGATAGATAGATAGATATATTGATTGATAGATAGACAGATAGGTAGGTAGGTAAATAGGAAGCTATAGATAGATAGATAGATAGATAGATAGATAGATAGATAGATAGATAGATAGATAGATAGATAGGTAGGTAGGTAGGTAGGTAGGTAGGTAGGTAGGTAGGTAGGTAGGTAGGTAGGTAGGTAGGTAGGTAGGTAGACAGACAGACAGACAGACAGACAGACAGACAGACAGATATAGATAGATAGATAGATAGATAGATAGATAGATAGATAGATAGATAGATAGATAGATAGATAGATAGATAGATAGATAGATAGATAGATAGATAGATAGATAGATAGATAGATAGATAGATAGATAGATAGATAGATAGACCGACTATGTTAGCAACGATATTATCCCGCTTCTATACTGAATTGAAGGTAAAGTTAACTGAAATTCATTTTATTCGTTAGTCTTATTCTTGCTGCTCTATCAAAGTATACTCTTTCTTCGGATAGATAAATACAGGTATATTTGCTTCATGCATTAGTGTTTTTATATCGATTAAGAGGCTTCAGTCAGTGAATTAATTTCTTCATTATTCACCATGCGAAACACTTTGTTTTTAAAGAAAATTGATATAATAATAAACGATTAGTTTTCCGATGCACATAGTCATTTGCCGTATTCCAATTCCTTCCCTCTCCTTTTCAAAGTCGATCCAAGCTGTTAATTTATATTGCCAGCTAATTTTTCTGCATGAGATCAAATTAACCATCAGAATTTTCAATTCATTTTGTACCCGCATCCATTCATGGCCTTGCACTTCCGGCCTATGTACTTATTTCGATTTAAATTAAAGGGGTATATATATTCCCAGTTTCTTTCCAGAATGTTCACGCAATAAATGGTAATACATGATTTTGGGGTTATATTTTTACATAAAGATATGCCAAAATATTATCTTAAAGTATAAAATATATTAAATATATTAGGTGTTCGCCACTATTACTCAGCCAGAGCGTACGTATTAACACAGCTATTATAGTATTAATTTGCAGTACAAACGAATATTTACTGTGAAACTATCGCATGATGTACAAGCCCTCATGCTAAGTGATTATCAGTGTCTCCTTACACGGAAGTGATTATATAAACATACATGGTAACTATTAGCGAATATGAGTGAATGAATGATCATGGTTTTGTTCTCCCGAATCATGTAAATATGGACTATTATATAGGCCTACAGACAATCTGATTTTAATGACGATGATTATGATGACGATGATAACGGTTGTTTATTGTTTGTTTTGTCTGATTTGAAATCGGTTTTATTATGTGTTAATCCAACAAAATGCAATGATTACATACAATATATTCGATAAAAGTAACGAAAGTTGAGAGTATCTAAATAAATGTGATGTAAATTATACGATTTCTAGTCATATATCATAATGTACAAAATGAAACAAATTGGACCACCATCATAATAAACGTTAGGCTTGAATTAATGGCGGCCTCCGAATGGAATTAGGACTACATTAGTGAAACACTGATCATGCTATGATGAATAAGGGTTGTTAAAAAACTTACGACTGTTACCATGGTTATACCTATGATTATGTTTTATCCAGGCTATTTCAATCTCCTTACGTCACGAGGCCATGTTTCGAATGGGGAGCGACGCCCCTTGTCTCATGATTTTCGCCGCCAGCGTCGACAACTTCACTGACCAAGAGGACAATAGGAAGTATTCAAAGGAGCTCATCGACTTCGCCGCTGCTGAGTTCAACGTCCCAATCGAAAGGTTAGGAATTGTGAATACGTAATTTTTAGACTTTTAGTTCAGAAAATCAAGTTTATTTTCCTCAACTATCCCTCAAGAACCAATTACTGTTCGGGTCATTGTTTTGTGTCATGTTGGTCGACTGTCGGAGTGGGAAAAAGTGACGTCGTATCGAAATATACCCTATCAAAAAGATGGAATAAAAAAACTAAAAAGAAAATAAAGGAAAATCTGCAACGTTCTTTCATTCACGATCTGTCTTTTAAACCATATTTTAGTACCTATATCTATATCCTTTTCAGGAAAAACAAAATATGAAAATGTTCAAGGGTCACCATCATCGAAGGCACTTTCCCTTTCAGAGGTTTCTGACAAGCAATAAGGCTGCGCTGGGGGAATGTGCCCCCTTTGCCTCCCCTCGTGGTACAGCGCCTGATGATCGGTGGAATCAGGAGAGGGGGGGGGGGGTGGCCGCCTTAAGGATGATTCACCATTTTATTCGTAATATTCTGCCTTCTTAAAGAGAAAAACTGTAGACATTTTTTTAGTAATAAAAACGTATGTATTTTCTCGCTTTTCAACACACTCTTAAACAGAAAAGTGGCAATGTCCTTTTTACGTCAGATAGGGTGGGCGGCATTTCGCATTTCTTGCCGATGTAATCATACTGTAATTTTTGTTGTCAAAAATGTTTAGCTGAACAAAATTGTATGCATGCCCTCTCCTCTGTAGTAGTAAACTTGTGGATATAACACTTTCCTCTTCTATTTAAACCGTTCTTTCTTGAATACTTTTTGGTTATATTTGTTTCCGCTATGCATATGTCTGCGTTCTCATCGTGTGTTTCCGGACAATTAATTTCTTCTTTTTCAAATTTATTTTTTTCTAAATTCTTTCCAGAATCAACCTGATAATGCAGACTCTGTCTCGGTGGCAGATCGGACTTCTTGGTGGCGTGCTTCTCGGTGACAGGATGAAACCAGCCAAATGAAGACCTAATACACTCGACCTCAAACGCGCGTAATCTCAGCCACTGCAATTTGAAATGAATCAATTAAGGAATCCCGTGTCTTAATTCCCTCCGTTTGGAGAAAACTGTTTAATCTGTTGCAATATTAACATTTATAAGTCGCCAATTGGACACATGTACGTGATTCATCTGAATTCAATAAAGCTGTAATTCTCCGGGATGGTACAGACATATCAAATCACTTTGTTTAATTGTTCTTAAAGGAATTGCTTTCTTATAAAGAGTTTAATCTTTTATAACTTAATGTTTTTCAGTTATGCAAATGATTTCATTTTTATTTATGCTTCTTCTTGTATTTGCTAGGTTTTAGTGTAATGTTCAAAATATTCATATAGGTCTATGATTTTTTTTTTTTGGGGGGGAGGGCGCCATTAAGATAACGGCAAACACTAGTGGGTCCTTGCCCGTCCTTGCCTGATATTGCATTACAACCGAAAAAATTTATTTAATTTTGGATCATTCTTTCTGTTGCCACCAGTAATCATTTTCGCATCATTTGCATTTACAAGTATATATGTGAAATAAAATGATTTGGTTTAAAACCAGCAATCGTAATGTGTCTGATGAATGGATTTTTTTTATTCAACAACTTGGGTGGTATTCTGAGATCCATTTTATCTCAGATAAAATAAAATATTTTATCTCCGTTAAAATCAGTGAGATAAAATACCCTTAAAATCTCTCCGAATTGGTATTCTGAGAACAATTTTATCTTCATTTTATCTCTGTAAGACACACCTATTTTTTAATCAATATCCAATTAGAAATGCGCTTTTATAGCTCTCTCATATCACTCAACCAATGAAAATCCATTCCGCCAGGAGGTGTGGCAAAGGAGTGAGATTGCGTCAATCTATTGACTTCAAATACGCTTGCAATATACGCTTGCGCGTCTTTACAGAGATTTCTTTTAAAAAAAATGACAATACTCTCATCTTTTTTCGAAGTCTATTTTTCCTCTTTTCAAGCATCATTTCAAAGACAATATTAGTCATGAAAAGTCTCATGAAATACTTCCAGATTGTACAGGAATAACGTTAAGGTATTATTCTCAATAAATATATAATTTTTCTTCATTTTCATGTCAACATTTGCATTTAATTCACCAAGAAATAATGATGAAATCAACGTCGCGGAGATAAAATAGCCCCTACCCTCTTTTAAGTTTATTTTATTTTTCTTCAAAGTAACATGAGCGCAAGCACATCATCCGCGTTGCAATGGCCAGATACGCGAAGGGTATGTCTACGCAGGCACTCCCCTGTTGCGTATTATCTGTAGATACGCAAGATAAAATTTCTACGCAAGATAAAATTTAAAATTTTATCTGAAAGATAAAATGTCATCTCAGAATACCAATTTCATTTTAAGAGATAAAATAAAATATTTTAAAGATAAAATGACCTCAGAATACCGCCCCAGGCAGGGTTTGAATGCCCATTGTATATGTGTGTGGGTGAGCGGGTGTGTGTGTATACGAGAAGCAATTCTTGTTGGGGCAAACATCTCAGCGGCTCACATTATTATTATTATCATTATTATTACTACTACTATTATTATTATCATCATCATTATTATTACTATTTATCATTTATTCATTCTTCTTTTATTAATTAATTAATTAATTTTATTATTACTATTATACTTTTTTTGGGGGGTTCATAAATATTGTAGGGCAGTAGCTGAATTTTGCCAGGTGGAAAAGGAGACAAATATTTTCCAAAGAAATTCAAAAGCAAGAGAGTGAAGCAATCAAGCTTACTACGAGGGCACTATACATTTACAATTATAAAATTGAAGGTTTTGGTGCACAATCTAGGTAAGTTATGAGTTTTTCGAGTCCACTTGTTGACCTGATGGGGGAAGTAGGACTGGGAGTGTGTGGGGGTGAGAGGGACTCGAAGGCGAGATGGAGAAAGAGAGGGAGAGAGAGAGTCTAGAGAGTCTAAAAATTGATCACACTTCTCTTTCTATAACTATGGCAACAGTCATCTCGAATTCGACGCCATTTTGTCTCAGGAATTACCAAAGCCCCTTCACAAAGTCTTTCCTCTCCCCACCTTTCTTACTTCTGGCAGGTATATAGACATATAGTAATCAATTCAAATTTCTCTTCCCTGTCCACTTTTGATATATTCCTATTATTTTGTGTAATAAAAGATAAGTCTCTTTTATTGCACTATACAGTCTGGTTTTCTATCCCCTTTCCTTTCGAGGCCTCCATCACTTTCAAGCTACAAGCTTAAGATGAAGGTCTCCCACATTTATATATATATATGTTCAGTAATTAAAGAAAATGTATATATAGATATAATTTTCACAGTACAGTTGATATTTTATAATGATTTATGTGCATTATTCATTATGTTTAAAAAAATATTTGCCTATTATGTAATATTGAAAAAAACTGAAATATTATACTTGTATATTCTTTGTTTTTGTTTTGAAATGTGGAAATAAAATAAATCAAATCAAATCAAATTCAAAGAGTGTGATATGGGTACTAGTGTGACAATCGCACAGGCGGTGTTGCTTCCACAGCTAGAAGACCACAAAATGATACTGTTGTCTGTCTATATTATATTACAAGGAAATCGATCTTTTCAAACTGATAGATTTAATAGATTTGACATGATATAAACAAATAAAATCAGGGCCCGTCTGACAAAGAGTTGCGATCGATCCGATCAATCTCAACTATTTTTTAAAGGAATGTATATATGGAAATCCATCGATTATCTTTGTCATATTTTTTATTCAGGAAATTTGCAAAATGTCCTTTATAACCAAAAAGGGACACTCACACCAAATTATCTAGACAACGATGAATGTATGAGTATACATCATCATCTAGAAAACATTTTGGGCAAACATGGATTTTAAATGTTGGCCATGCTGGCTTATAATTTCCATAGTTGTGGTTGATCGGATCAATCTCAACTCTTTGTTAGACGGGGCCCATACATGTATATATAATTTATTGGTATATACATAAATATGTATATTGATATGATATATACATATTGGTATAAACATACGTAAAGTGATCGGCAGAAATGGATGAGGGATCAATTTACAACTAAGTTTAAATGAAGTAAATTATCATAAAGATAAGTAACGGTATAAGTTCCGCATAGAAATATATAATGGTTGAATTGTATGAAAATAGCAGTGAAGGGAATAGAAATAAGGGATAAGCAGAAAGTTTGGGTGGAAGAGAGAATCGAAGAAACAAGGAATTTACGTTGACTGAAAATTCTTAGGAAGTGAGAGAAAGGCAGATAGATATACAGAGAGACAAAAATACAAGAGATAGGGAGAAAAGGAAATTCGCTGGAAAAATTGGTACATATTTTTTCGATTTTATTTGCTACCTAAATGATACCATAGCAATAGCACGTCATCACAAGAAGCATGAAAAGTGGGTGTGAATAGCGAGAGCTAGCGAGTGTTCCAGGCCAAGCTCCCGGGGCTTTTTGCGCTATGACCGGTCTCTCAGCACCCTGCGGCCAGTTCAATTTTTTTTTCACGTAGTGACAGTGTACTGATGATGGCTACTACTCGATGACTCGACCTGTCTCTGCTGGGTAAAACAGGTCAAAGAGGTCTTTTGCTTACCAAGTCATCTACAGAATAGGGAGTTCCATTTAGGTGGCTGTCTCCACCAAAAATAAGGTACCGTAACTGTACTACTAGTACTACCAGTACAAAAAGCTTCGGTTTCTGTTATGTTGGCTGTTCCGCTGAAGCCTGAACTCCGTGGCGTTGGCTCCACTCACCAAATAATACAGAGAAACTAGAAAAAATTATAAATGTTCAAAAACTCATCGAAACGGACGGCTGCCAGCTGTCTATAAGTAACTGTACATGCTGTTACTGTTGTGTTGTGATGTTGTTAGGCCTAAATTCATTGGGATTGGCATTCATTGCGCACATTTTAAAATTATATATAGGGCCTACCGGTAATATACTTACTAACTTAGCCTAATTAGTTTAACTTTGAGTTTGAAGATGATAATTGATAAAAAAATTGATATTCAAACACTCGAAAAATTTTCACAATTCATAGTGAAAATCCACCAATAACATAATCATAAAACCAAAGAGAAGAAGAGAGTCAAAATCACTTGATGGAATTATGAAATAGGGAAAAAGTTTCGCTGGTATCACGCTCATAATTAGACAGCTGGCAGCCGTCTGTTTAGAGGAGTTTTTTAACATTTTTTTATTTTTTTAATTTCTCCTCATACACAGACGGCTCGCTAGCGTGCAGCCACCATTAGGGGACTTACAATGCAAAATCCCCCCGTCGGGGCTCTTCAATTTTTGTCTTTAATAAATCAAACTTTTGAAAATTAACACGACCGAAATGCAAATTAGTATTCCCTCTTGGCATTAATTGCCAAAAAACCGGGGAAAATCAAGTTAAAAGGAACAAAAACAGTGACTTACCTCGGCTGTCGCGCAACTTCACTGCCCTGTTTTATCCGAACTTAATACATACACATAAACATATGCTATGGCCATTGAGTCCCCTGTACAGATCGCGCTAGAACTTCGGTCTCTGTATTTGGTGAGTGAAGCCAACGGAGTTCAGCTGAACAACCAACATAACAGAGACCGAAGCTTTTGGTCTAGCTCATAATATGCCATGCCCATGGCGATCGATTAGTCCGCGCTCAGCTGATTAAGTCAAGTGTCATAGACTGTGTAATAGTGTTAGACATATTCATAAAGTGTTACCTTAATTTGCGCACGATAGTTTAGCAAGCTTTAGAAATGAATACAACCAGACAAAGGTAATATAACAATATCAGATAGAGGTTAAAACTAGGAAATTGGTACATTTTTTGTTTGAAGGAAGACCTGAGCTATATAAGCTCGCAAAATGGCGATTTCTTGATGCTTGTCGAAAAGTCCAGATTTTCTCTGAACAGACACAAAAGGTAACAAAATTTTGCCAATATTTTCATAAATGCAGATTTTATCTTGCACATTTTTTTGCAGAAAGTTACAATATGTTTTTTTTTTTTTTGGTGATATAAGTTTTTCAAGATATTGAGATATTCGCTAATCCGACCGTGCGCAAAATAAAGGTAACGCTCAATAAGGACACACCACCATAGCCTAATGAAGATCTACATGTAGGCCTATACATTTATGCTGTATGAATGGGCTCTATGTCTGCACACCTAAAAATTTAACTTCAGACTAGATTTTAATTTGTCATGAAGATGAATTATGTGGTCTGTCAATATTTTATAGCGTTAAGCCATCCAGTGCTAACCAAGGTAAAGTTTTTGACATGTCATCATAACTTTGAAAGTATATGGATCAAGTTCATGAAATTAAGACAAGAGAGTAATCAAGTATCATCGAACATCCTGCGTGAGTTTCAGGTCAAATGATCAAGGACAATAAAGTTTGGGCACATTGAGGATATTTGTTGAATTGCCATCATAACTTTGAAAGTTTATGGATCTAGTTCATGAAACATGGATATAAGGGCAGTAATCAAGTATCATTGTTCGATTTGCACGAGTCTTAAGTCACATGATCGAGGTCAATGAGCATTAAGTATTCTATTGTTTTCTGTAAATAATTAATATTTGTTTTCAAAGTCAGCACTGCTGCTATATTTCGTAATGCAGGCGAGACTGCCAGTGGCGTTCCACCTGTTAAATATTTTCTGAAGGTTGAAAATTTCTGAATGTCTTATGTAAGGTGCACAATATCTTGGACTTGCCCTGAAGGTGGTAATGGTGATGATGATGATGACAATGATGATGATGAAGATGATGATGATGGTGATGTTGATGAAGAAGAACAGAAGAAGATGATGGTGATAATGATGATGATGGTGGGGGATTAATTGACAATGATAAACGGTACTTATGTATTCCCTGACATATCATGTACCGTACTATAAAAGCAAAGAATATATTTGATTCACTGATTCTATTGATTTGTGTTTAAATTTGTTGCTAGCTAACAATATACCAATTTTCTTTGCTTACTCAGAGCGGCGATGGATAGTGCAAACAGGAAGAGTTCTGCAATGCTATGGAGCCTTAATCTTATGGTACTGTTCTCACACGTCTCTGGATCTGACATAAGAAACGTTGACCCCAATGGATATGTAGTCTACTGCCCCTGTATGGGTAGGTATAAAGTTTCTGTGTTCCAACTCAAGTAACATAATGATTTCTCATTTGTATCCTTGTTCGATTTACTGTTTTGTCAAAGCAAGAGATAAATTCATTTCACAAATATACATGTATGGAAGGGATTAATTTTTCTGAATTTTAACCACAAAAACAAACACAAAATGTTGAAAATGTTAAATTTTCTTCATGCAGAGAAAAAAAAATATAGAAAATAATTTTACAGTAGAAATCAGTAAACAAAACTTTTTTTTTCAAATGTTTGATTTTATTCCTGACATTTGTCATTGATCATTGACCTTTTTCTGTTTGAAATCAAAACTGTAGAATCAGGTTGGGCCAGAACTTAAAAATCCTTTTTTTTTTTTGCTGTTTCGGCTTCCAAATCAGAAAAACAAATTGTCTGATAGTCCCTTGATTTACATTGTAGATGTTTCATCAGAAGTAAATCTCCAATTGAGAAAGAAAATTGTACATCTTGATTAGTAAGAAGTATGTATATAGGGGCATTTTCACGGTAACTGACATTACACGGCACAATGTTTTCACACCTTTCATTGTGTGTATCTCTAAAACAACAAATGATGGGAGTTTGCTTTTGATAGAGTTAATAAAGTGAACCTTGCTGTATAACCTGATACTAAGTTTTCCTATGTAACCACATTTTTTTACGCATCAGCAAGCAAAAATGTGTCGGTAACTGACATTACGCAAAAGGACATGCAATTTCAGGGTGTTCATTAAAATTGAAATATCTCATGTCCCTGAGTAGATAGAGTAATAATTTGAATATGTAAATATACCTCTGTTACTAGGTTAAGATGTGTCAAAATATTAAACAATTCGTTTTTGTCTTTTGGGGGCTATGATAATTTTTCCACAACCATGCTGGTAACTGACATTACGGTAACTGACATTACACTTAATTTGCCATAGAGATAACACATGGAAGTCAAATGTGTGGAATCATTGCATTGTATCTTCTGTGCAGAGCTTCACATGAAAGTGAGCTTGATGTGGAAGTATACCCGAGTTTCTAGGAACATTTCAATGAAAAAACTTTTTCTTTTTCTTAATTCCTTTCTTTGATTTGAAGATTTTTATCATTACTTGTCGGTAACTGACAATACACATTAACATTTACCAGTGCTATATGATTTTCAAAGGCATAATTTTCTTGGTACTTATATGTAAGGCTTTTTAAAATCATAAAAGTTTCATAATACTTCACATTTTTAATTATCAAAAGATAAGAAATGTATGTTTTACTTACTCGGGAGGAGGGGGGTCATAGCAGCTACATGTTTTCCTATAGTAATTTAATATTGCATTGACTGTACACATATTTTTCTGACTATACACCCATAATATATTCATCAGTTTTATATTGACTTTTTAAACCTTTTCCTTCTCCAACCTCCCCCTCCCCTCAAAAAAGGCAAAATGAATAAGGGTCTCCTCCCCTAGGCTACATGTACCCCTCCCCTGAATCTCATGCAGCCATGTAGTTTTATTGATTTCTATTCTGGTCAGTGCAAGCGATGCTTGTTCATATCTGTCGGATTTCAATTCTCTTCATAATTTGTTTTTAAAATCATTTTCTTTGCTAATTTCTTTTTTAAGCTGTCAACAAAAAATAAACTCCAGCTTCTAAACTGAAACTGAACTATTTGTAAATTAGAAAAAAAAACACAGTTTTAGTAGATCCATGCAACATTGATCAGAACTGTCAAATTTCACTTTTCACCTATACTTGTAAACCAAAAACAAAATTGTATCACACATCCACACTACTAACAGGTATAAAAACCAGGAATTTACTTTTAGCGAGGCAATGCTCAAAAGAATCCTAGAAACTAAAAAAGGGACCCTGGAAATCCCCTTCATCACAATGTTAAGCTTAAAAAATGTTGCAGATTTAGGCAATAGGTTGGGAAAAGTACCCCCTACCCCCCCCCCCCCGAAAACCAAACAAAAAATTGTCTGATACAATTAGGTACTTGGTAAGTGCATGTACAAAACAATTTCATAGTAATTTCTTTTTGCCTGATGGGAATGCAACTTCCTTCATAATTTCATATAGTATTCCTTGTGAACTATACCTTTTAAAAGTCAATAGCAAGCTCCTTCTGGTGTGACTTTTAAAGTGAAAGACTTAAATAACAAGTATACAATATTTCTTCACCATAAAATTGACCACATATTTGCATTTCAATATTGGTAACCAACGTTTTATCATGGTAACTGACATTACATCTCGGTAACTGACATTACATTTTCCACTTGGTAACTGACATTACATATATTTAATGGTACCCTATGGCTTCATTGTTAATTGGTAATCTTTAATTTTGGTGTAGAAGGGAGGGGTGTTACCTAGAGAGGAAATCTACCAAGTTTCATTTAATATATCCTCTTTTCCAGGAAATTAGAAAAAAAAATTCATGTTTTCGGTAACTGACATTACATACCATATCACATACTTCATCAATGTTTTTTTATCAGATGAATGAATTACTGGTGTTCCTTTCTGTGGGATTTTAAAAAGTGTTATAATAGCAAGCTAAATCACAGGCGAAAACATCATGATCAAACCTGTTCTTTAAAAATCTGTGAAAACAAAATATGTATCAATATACTATTTTCAACACTAATTTGTATCCATACTTTGGCAGCCATTTTGAAATAAAAAATGGCTGCCAGAGTCTGAAATTTTTTTGTCTCGGAAACTTCAGGTCTTGTTTTATTAAAAAACATAAAGCATTTGACATGAATATCAACTTGATTTTTTTGCCTCTGTGTCCATCTGTGGTGAAAATGCCCATAGGGTCAAGAGAGGGGAGATTTAGAAGCAGATATATTCATCCGTGAGGATGAACCATTGATATAATAATCACCATAATAGCTTTCGCCCCACTGTTTGCAAGTGTGGTCTTAAAGTATCACAGGTTTTTCAATGAGTTTCTTCAATCCATGCATATTTTGATAGTAGGCCTATTGATGCTTTATTGCGTAATGACCGCACCTTGCAGGTCCAGGTTTCATTAACACCTTTTTTCAGTGATTTTCAGTGACTTATTTGCTCTGAGCCAATCAGATACTTGGATTTCGGTAGATTGTAACAATAGTCAGTGAAGATCAGTGAAGATGAAATGCCGCCCAGGTAAACCCAGCATCAACTTTGCCTTTTCAATAAAGCTTTGTCTGTGGACATGCAGGGACAAAATTACTTGGGGGCTTAGGGTGATTTTGAAAATCGCCCATGAAATGTTCAAAAGCACATTGGAAACTTTAGGAGTCCTTGAAAATCCCCATTCATTGCATTGTGTTTTTGTTTTGTAAAACAACCATAACTGGTCATCTTTATCATCTCATCTCAAAGTAATACATTTACATAATTCTGTGACATTTGCCTCTATTTCTTGCGGGAGATACACAGTATTTGAGATTTTACATTCTTTTCTATTTCAAAACGATAACTTTACAGGTAACACAAAATACTAGTTCAGTCATTGCAATGTTTAAGCTTATCAAATGTTGCAGATTTAGGCAGTAAGATGTGAAAAGAAGCCAGCAGTTTTGCCTGCATTGTGCACACTACACAGTGATAGCATTCAACAAGTGTAACAACTGAAAGTAGAGCAATATTCATACATGTAAGTCAATCTCTGATCTTGATTTTGTCTTTCAGGTCGTTTTGGTAACCAAGCTGATCACTTTCTAGGAGCTCTTTCCTTTGCTCATGGTCTGGACAGAACCCTTATCCTTCCGCCTTGGAATGATTATGGAAAACCAAGTCGCGCTGTAAGTTTTCCCTTTTAAAGCCATGTTCACCCCAAAACAAGTCAATTTGAATAAAAAGAAAAAAAGGAAACAAGCATGATTATGATAATTCACCATAATCAGATTAAAATACATAAGTAAGAATACCATGACATTTTACAGTTTTTAGCTCATCCGGCCAAAGGGCCAGATGAGCTTACGCCGTGGCGTGGCGTCCGTTCACAATTTTAAAATGATTCTCCTTCATCATTTCAAGTCCGATTTCAATTTTGTTTGCTTTTTATGTGGGGAATTCAAAACTTCTACGCAGAATTTTGAAACATATTAAATATGCTAATTTATGCACATTTTCAAAATTTACAAAAATGCTTCTGCTTCTTTATTTGTTGACCAATTTTGATTTTTTTTCCTTCCATCTTGTAGAGCTTTATGAGGTTCACCAAACTTCTACAGAGAATTTTGACTAGATAAATTTTTATGCTAATTTATGTGTATCTTTAAAAATCCACATAAAATGCTTCTTTATTTTGTTAACCGATTTTGATTTTTTTCCCTTCCATCTGAGGAACACCTAACTTCTACACAGAATTGTGAAATTTTGAGTAGAAAGTTGCTAAATTATTAATGAAATTTACTCATAAGTCACAAAAATGCCTCTTTTTAATTTGTTGACCGATTTTGATTTTTTTTTCTTCCATTTGGTAGAGCTGCATGAAGTTCACTAAACCTTTACACAGAATTTTGAAATTTTGACTAGAAAATTATTTATGCTAATTTATGCAAAATTTATTCTTAATCACAAAAAAATGCTTCTTTTTTATTTGTTGACCAATTTTGATTTTTTTTCCCATCCATCTGGTAGAGCTACATGAGGGTCACCAAACTTCAAAAAAGAATTTTGAAAATTTATTCATAAATCACAAAAAATGCTTTTTCTCCCTCATTTGTTGATTAATTTCAATTTTGTTTGCTTTATATGATATCTCTAGGTGGGGATACAAAATTTCTACACCGAATTTTGAAACTCAGTAAATATGCGAATTTATGCATATTTTTAAAATCTCACAAAAAGTGCTTCTTATTTATTTGTTGACTGAATTTGATTTTTTTTTGTTCCCTCTGAGAGCTACATGTACATGAGGTTCACCAAGGTTCTGCACAGAATTTGAAAATTTTGACTAGAAAATTCATCCGAAATTTATTCATAAATCACAAAAAATGCTTCTTCTCTGTCATTTCTTCATCAATTTCAATTCTGTTTCCTCATCATCATCTTCATCTGCTGTAATCTTCAAAGGGCTCAAATTCATATCACCAATATAATTAACTACAGTGTCAACTGGGCTGAAATTAAAAATTGTGTTTAAATTTCGTTGCAAGATGCTGGATGAGCTCCACATCATTGATGTGCTAGTTTATTTTATAATTTCCTCGGATTTGTTAGTTCAAATCTTATTTGTTTCCTGTTTTCAGGCTCAAATTCCGTTTGACAAGTACTTCAAGGTTGACCCGCTCCGTGAATATCATCGGGTCATCACCATGGAAACCTTCATGAAGGAGTTAGCTCCATCTTTATGGCCAAAGGAGAAACGTACAGGTACGTACGAAGTGGGAATCCATTTCTTGAAACTCCCCCCCCCAAAAAAAAAAAAAAAAAAGAGGAAACGATTCATTGTAAAATCATAGAACATGTTTTCTGGAATTGATGATGTTTCTGAGAGATGTTCTTAAAGCTAAGTACGAGTTTTGGTATAGAATTCAAATTTAATTAGGAAATTGTTGAAAGCAATCCTGAGGGGTTTCTCTTTAGCCAGAGTCCTTTTACAAATCATATTAAATAAAATAATTCAGGGCCCCATCTTACAAAGAGTTACGATTGATCCAATCATCGTAACTATGGAAATCCATCAGTATCATATTTTTTTCTACAGGAAATTTGCCCAATGCCCTATGTAAACAGTTGTGAATTTTCAACAAAAAAATTTAATGAATGAATACACATCGTAGTTAGAAAATATTTTGAATGAACATGCATAATAGATGTTGCTGGCCGTCCATAGTTGTGAGTGATCGGATCAATCGTAACTCTTTGTAAGATGGGGCCCAGGATTGCTTAAAATAATAATATATTACTCTGTGGAGTGTAATGTACCTTTCCTGAAAAATGGTCAGGCATTTATCACTTATGTATAGTTTTTATAATTCTTTGTATGTTTGATCAATTCTGTGAACATTGTTTTTTTGTTGGTACCAGTACCAGAGCTTATTTTTAACTTTAGACTCTCAATGGTTTCAGAAGTTAGTACCTGTGGGCCGTTTCATAAAGCTGTTCGTAAGGTAAGAGCGACTTCAAGAACGACTGGTGAACCTTTCTTACATGCTAAATAATCACCAATGAACATTAATGGTGACTCATTTACCATGAGAAAGGATCACCAGTCGTTCTTAAAGTCGCTCTTAACATATGAACAGCTTTATGAAGCACCCGCCTGGCATGGTTTCATTAAAACAGTGTGTGAGTTATGCATGACTGGAGCATGTGTTTCGGAGCTAAACCAGGGCCCTTTCTTACAAAGAGTTGTGATTAATCTGATCAACCACAACTGTGCATTGGATTTGGAGCGGTCAAAAAATTTTGCACGGCAGATTTATCGCGAAAAATGTCGAGGGGGGGGCATTCTTTTAGGGTTAAAAATATCATACAAGCAATATTAAAGAAAGTAATGAATTTTTAAAAGTTGTTAAAATTTGAAATCACTATACCCATACAGCTTTCAAATTGGCAACATTGGTGATGCCATAGTGATGTAGGGCAAGGACTAATCTTCTATTTACTCCAATACATAAAATGGCTAATATGTTCTATTCTTTTCGAAGTTTCTACTTCAAATCATATTTTTCTTTCAATTTGTCCCTAAAACTTGTCATAACAGTTGCCAGTTCGAAATTTACATAGTCTTGGGGATCTCAATCTTATAACAGCCGTGATAGCTTTCTTATTGCTTGTCCAATTTCTTTCAAACATTCACCATCCCGTTCTACTTCCTCTCTTACGCAACATTTTATGAGCAAGGATGGATTCCCCTTTAACCCTTAATGTGCCATTCACTGTAATCAGCGAGTGCCATTTTTTCAAAACGGTCTATATTTAACTGTTTTATTTCTCAAAAAGGGAATCGCTTCTGAGACAATGTTAAACCTCCCTACTCTTGAGCATAAGCTGAACTGAACAATGGAATCACTCATGCATGCAATGCACTCCTCAAAATGCAATAGGCATAACAATAACTGTATGACCATTGCACAAAAATGTGTTCGTGGCACTCCAATGGATGCACTGAAATGTGTTCATGGCATGTTAAGAGTTAATAGTCATGGTATGCAAACATGCTTTATGAAAAAGTGGTCTTGCACAGAAAATATTATTAAATATTGCAGGCCTTTTTTGTTGTTGTAGGATTCTGTTACCGTTTCAGAGATGGGACAGACTGCAAGATGAAGGAGGGAAATCCTTTTGGACCATTCTGGGACAATCATCACATCGACTTCTTCGAGTATAAGGAATATGGCCCACTTTCCTACAACACCCATTTGCCAAATGCAAGAAATATGTGGGAAGCCAAGTAAGATTTTTATTATCTTTAAAAACTTTGAAGGGGAATGACATTCTCCAAACCAGTTGAATCAGAAAAAAAAAGAGAAAAATCAAGGAAACAGACCAATAAAAGTTTGAAAAAAATTGAATGATTGAGAAGGAAGTTATGAGCATTATACCTTGGTCACATTTGCTCTATGGCGGCCGTACGGCGAGTCGAAAACAGCCGTTTTATTAATTTTAATTCAAACCACCTATATGTAGTTGGTACAAAAAATGTTAAAACGGTTGTTTTCGACTCGCCATATGGCCGCCGTAGAACAAATTTGACCAAGGTATTAGAAGTTGAGATCGCTATTATGGTGATCCTCCTATTGACAATGTGACCAAGACATGATGTCACACATGAACAACTTCCCACTACTTTTGTTCATGTTTCGCTTCATTGTCTCTTTCTCAATAAATCACAACGATGGAAGGCCAGCAATGTTAACATCTAAACTGCATGTTTGTTAAAATATTTTATAATTATATTCAATATTCATTCATTCATTCATTCATTGTTTACTTGGAAATTCCCTTTGTTTACACAGGAAATTGTTCAAATTTCTTGTAGTAAATATTATGACAATGGTGGATTTACAAAGAATTGAGGTTGATCGTATTAATCGTAACTTTGTAAAACGGGACCCTGGTGTTTTGTTTATTGGAGGGCATGTAAGATTTTGAAATTAGAATGCGCAATGAGAGACGTTTGGGGATATTTCTCTGTATCCAGCAAAGGGAAGAGTTGTTCATGTTTGACACCACAAATTTTGGTCTCATTGCCATTGGGAGAATATCAGTAGTATAAGTGTCAATATTCGAATACTCCTAGCTTTCTTATTGTTTGTCCAGTTTTAAAAAAGTTTTCATTGATCTCATTCTTTGATGTCTATATTTTACACAAGCTTACTCTTTGCAGACCACTTATGATAGATAAAGTTTATTTCTGAGAAGTAACAACAATTGTGAGTTATCATTATTTCCTGTCATTTAGAAAGAAAACTGTGAAAGGAATATCCACTGCAAATAATTGCCCTTCTGTGCCACCTTTGATTATTCATATGAGAATCAAATAATGAACCAACTGTTTTTGTGTGTCTCTAAGGCCCGAATTCTCAAAGGAGGTCTTGAAAACCCACGGTTGAATCCATGGTTTATGCAGATTTGCAGAAATTACGCTTTATTTAATAGCACGTATTGGGCGCGTGTGTAAAAAATGTCCAATGCTGATGAGCGCTTTAATCACCGTGCGCCAAATTGACTCCTGTTATACCATGGTTAGATACGCTATTTTATTCATGTTTCCACTGTTTGAAGAGTGGACTCATTAATTCAAAACAGTGGACTCATGAATAAAATAGCGTGGATAACCCGCATACATTCGTAATTCCGAAGCTTCGTTATTCCGAAGGTTCGGATATTCCGAATGTTCGTTATTCCGAAAGTTCGTATTTCCGAAGGTTCGTAATTCCGAAGGTTCGTTAGTCCGAAAACGAAATGAGGTTCGTAATTCCGAAGGTTCCTTGGTCCGAAAACGAAGTGAGATTCGTAATTCCGAAGGTTCGTTGATCCGAAAACGAAATGAGGTTCGTAATTCCGAAGGTTCGAATATTATTTCGTTTTTGGACTTACGAACCTTCGGAACAACGAACCTTATTTCGTTTTCGGATTAACGAACCTTCGGAACAACGAACCTGATTTCGTTTTCGGATTAACCAACCTTCGGAACATCGAACCTTATTTCGTTTTCGGATTATCGAACCATCGGAATAACGAACCTTCGGAATAACGCCACAAATGTTCGGATTAACGAACCCTTTTACGTTTTCGGATTAACGAACATCGAGGTATAGGCAATTTACGTGTTTCGGAATTACGACCCTTCGGAATAAAGAATCTTCGGAATTACGAACCTTCGGAATTACGAAGTGTAACCGGATAACCATGGCAACAGGTGTCAATTTGGCGCACTGTGACAAAAGCGTGCGTCAGCATTGGACATTTTCTAATATATGTGGTAAATTACGCGTAATTTATACAGGAAATCTGCATAAACCATGGGCTCAACTGTGGGTTTTCAAAACCACCTTTATGAATTTGGGTCATTGTGTCTCATCTAGGTTCCCAGTGTCCGAGTACCCTGTGATTGCCCTCTCTGGCGCCCCTGCCGCCTTCCCGGTGACCCAGGAGAACAGACAACTCCATAAATATCTGCTCTGGTCTGAAGAAATAGACGGGCAAGCGGACAAGTTCATTCAGGAGAAGCTTTCGGGGGGCCCGTTCGTCGGAGTACACATGCGACAGGGGTCGGACTGGGTGAGTTCAGGGGAGCTTTCAAGAAACAAACAGTCCCTGATTTTCACTGACAACTGTTATAAGCTACAGGATTCCTTTCCTGTGATTGGCTCAGAACGATTTTTTCTGAGAAAATCACTCCAGTCAAACCTGTCTGTGAAGGGCTCGGGGGGCCACTTACATTGACGAGTGGATACCATACGCGACCAAAAAAAACATGTAAACAGGATGTCTTTTTCATGATAGGGCATGTTACGTACGTAACGTGATAAGGGTGTCAAAAACACAAAAATAATGAAAAAAGGGTATCTATTTTGCTAGGAAAGCAACATGTTTAGGGTCATATTTGCGGGGATGATAAAACAAAATTAAAATGTTTTATAAAGGATGTCCTTTATGCCCCAGCACTACGTGTTTAGAGTCCGATTTGTGCGAGGTGTAGAAGGTGCATGGGGCCGTACTAAACCAAAAGTGTTTAGGGTGCTTTTCGAGACCCCATGGTCGTGCATGGTATCCACTCGTCAATGGAAGTGCCCCCCCCCCCCCCGGTGAATGGCACACGAGGGGAACATAACAAGTAGCTACCGTAGACAGGTTCTACAGTGCATCCCCCAAAAAAGGAAACCTGTTTTCAGAGATAGATTTTACAATTATTAAATATTTTTTTACTGTAAATTTGATACTCATGGCAAGAGTGGAAACTTATCTCTCATTTGAATCAATCATAACTCTTTGTTTAAAGACGGGGCGCGGTAGAATATCCAATGCCATTTTCAGGGACCATATTGTTGTTTTCGCTGAATAGTCGTCCTCTCAAAACTTTTATGTCTAATCCAACAAGATCTGCACCTGGCTGAGCTCATTTTGTATAATTATTATCATGGGATTTTAAAATTTTTAAAAAGTTTTCACATTTTAAAGTTTTGCTTTATTTCACAAAACAGTGTCGTGGTATGAGGCAATTCCGTCATTGGAGAAGGCCAGTTATTTAAGTATCCAAACAGGTGTTTCTTGACCTCGATGGGTCCGAAAAAAACTAAACCGCAGTTACATAGCAGCGCGCCAATTCAAGTAAACTCACTCGCCATCGCATGCAGTCATTTTTATTTCTCTTTAATACATGTAGTTTCCTTATATCTAGCTGATTTTCTTCGTTAGAAACTGAAAACAGAATAACATTGGATTTTAAAATACAATATGCCTTTGAAAACTTGATTAAATATCAATAAAATAATTTAATTCTGAAAGGCTACCTCAGGCATAGCTGCTCTTACGTAATATCAGCTGTTGTTAATGGTCTACTCTTGGCTTGCCTGATAAGAGGAATTGTCGGCGATACAGGATAGAGCTTGGAAATGAAATATCATGGATCCTCTCTTTTTCTGTCTCTCTCCCTATCTCCTTTTACGTTTCTGTGTTTGTTTCCTCTTACTTTTCCTTCTTTATGTTTATATTTGTTTCTTTAAATATTATTCTTTTATTCTCCTTTCTTTCCTTGGCTCCTATCTTTCTTTCTTTCTTCCTTCGGCTTCTATCATTCTTTAATTCTTTCTCTCTCTTCCTTTCTTTCTTTTCGATTGCATGTGCAGCGTTACGATTCAATCAACCTCTGCGGCCCACCAGCGCATACAATCATTTTTATTCTCTTTAACAGTTTCCTTTTATCGGGGCAGATTTTCTTTGTTCGAAATTGAAAACAAATTAACATTGAATTTCAAAATACAATATGCCTTTGGAAACTTAATTACATATCAAATGCAATGATTTAATTCCAGAGGCCTACTACAGGGGTATAGGACTGTAGCAAAGCCATGAGCTGGTGCGATGAATCTGCCTCAAGGGTTTGACGTAATGGTCAGTTAGGGGGAACCAATGATGAATTTTTAAAATTTCATTATAATATGAAACATGGAGTATGTTCGTTTTCCTCTTTATTTGCTTCATTTAAAAAAACGTTATCGTGGTCAGTTAGGGAACCAATGATTTCACCCATTTCTGTTTTTTTTATTTTATTATATGAAATGAATTTTTTTTCCCTCTTTATGATGTGAAATGAAGATTATTCCTCCCTGAACAAATCGGATTACTATTGCTCCAACCTATTGTCATTTAATTTAAAGCTTGTTTTGTGAAATCTGCATATTTGGAATATTTCATAATTCACCATAAAATACAAAAGAAATAGTGTGTGTGACATTCTCAACTTTCCCATTCACGTGTCACCATGTTGGGCATATAAGAGCTTTGTGAAAAGAAACGTGATACTGGGTAACTTTTTATTTTGTGTTTTATGTTGGATTTTTATGAAATTTTCAGTGTTATGCCTGCTCGACTTTTCCCTTTATATGTATTAATCCAATTTTTGTTGCGGGGGAATTACCCTATACATGTATATCTTTGAATTAGTAGAGAAAAATCAAACAAGCATAATGCTGAAAATTTCATCAAAATCGGATGTAAAATATGAAAGTTATGACATTTTAAAGGTTAGCTCACTTTTCAGTTATATGTACAACTCGGTGATATGCAAATGAAAGAATCGATGATGTCCCTCACTCACTATTTCTTTTGTTTTTTATTGTTTGAATTATACAATAATTCAATTTTGACCGATTTGACAATAAGACCCTCTTGTTTGAACCACAGAATTTTAAAACAGTGGCAATTCCACATGTTCAGGGAGGAATAAATGTTTGTTTCACATGACAGTGAGGAGAATATTATAATAATTCATTTTTCACATGATGAAATACAAAAGAAATAGTGAGTGGATGATGTCATCGTTCTCCTCATTTGCATACTGATCAGGATGTGAATATAACTTTGTGAAATTAAGTAAAATTTTAAAATGTCATAAATTGCTTATTTTCCAACCGATTTTTATGAACTTTTCAGCATTTTTCTCTGTTTCTTCAAGCCAACTTTTTGTTGGGGTGGACTTGCCCTTGAAAGAGGTTTTGATATGATTTGTTGTTACAATTCTTTTGATCCCGTAGGCCAATGCCTGCAGGCATGTAAAAGACGCAAAACAGCTCTTTGCCTCGCCCCAGTGCCTCGGTTACCAACAAGAATTCGGCACTCTGACGGACGATCTCTGTATGCCATCGTTTGACCTCGTCAAAGAACAGATTAAAGCCGTTGTCAAAAAGGTCAAGGCTGAAGGGGTGTTTATTGCATCGGATGTAGAACCGGACGTTAAATCTCTGAAAAAGTTTCTTCCCTCAAAGGTAAAACCAAAAGAGATATACACATGTAATGTTAAATGAGTAATTGCTTTATTTAGTAATTTTAGGACTTTTTAAAACACTCTATTAACATTTCTATTTTATTTGCATATTTTTTTCTATATTGGCTAATAGATTAATTTCCAAATGTATATTTTTCATATTCACCCCTGTTTAATTATTTCCCTTTTTATTGGTTTATTCATGCATATTGATTGATTGATCGATTTATTTTAATAGTCATATTATAGTATGATCGCACATGATTCCTATTTTGGTAATGATTTAAAAAGTACTTTATTTGTTAACAGATTTTGATGAAATTTTCAACAGTTTGCCGGTTCAAGTTTACTCTATTTTTTTTATGTTTGCAGCCTGGAGTACCCCTTCAAATTTCTATGTAATATACAAACCAATGTATTGATTCAATTCAGAAATAGTAATACAAACGAATAAATCAAAATTAATGTATGAAAATAAGAATAGTAAATTATGAATATGACATAGATAAATAAATGGATGTGAAATAAAAGCTTTACAAACATGTCGGAAATGAATAAACAGTTCTAATAGGCAGGTTTTACACTAAAGAGCAGATTTGAATGTATCTTCAATGTAATCGATTTATCCCTTCAGGTCAAGATAGTGCAACACAAACCATCAAATCCACAAGTTGACCTCGCTATATTAGGCAAGTCCGACCATTACATCTGCAATTGTGTCTCGTCCTTCTCGGCATTTGCGAAGAGGGAGAGGGATGCGGCGGGCAAGCCATCGTCCTTCTGGGGATTCGGGGAAGACTATGAAAGGATTGAGAAGAGGCGGTCGCAGAAATCTCGCAGCGAGTTATGAGGACGGCTTCATTTCTAGTATTGAACTGAATAAATGGGATAAATAAATTGGTACTATTGGATAGTCTAAATCATAAATGGTGTCGAAAGTATTGTGTGCATTCAGTAATAAGCATTTACAGGGGGGGGGGGGGTCACTTAGTATAAATGTATTATACATATATGCCACGGTTGAGACCCCCATTTCAGCCTAAGTTCCCATTCCAGAGCATCACCGATTTAGAAAGCCACGGAAATTCCTATTTTTTTCCCCCGTTTCGGAGACACTCAAATTTCTGGTTTCTAGGGACAGTACACACTCATATTCGGCGCAGCACAGTGGCAAACTGCGTACAATGACTGCGAAAGCTCTGCAGAGCGATTCGGAGGCCGCTGATTGATTGGTTCATCGCGCAGAAATGTCATGACCAATATCAGGCATATTCATGCAACCCTCCGAAATATTTGTGCCATTCAAGAGCCTTGCATTTTTTAGGAATCGTTGATACTAGAGCAGTTCTGGGGACCCCCATTTTAAGACCAAAGTTTAGTTCCAGAGCCCCCGATTTACGTTTTTGGTGTGGCACGTGGGTATCATTTTATAATTTGAGTACCCCTCCTCCCCCCGGGGCATTTACATGTATGAAATGGAGATTGGGATCCTAATAAAATGATTGGCCGAAATCCATCACATGACCAGTCATTTATTTTTAGCTGACAGGGAAATGTTCTAGTGACCGGTATTGATGACTTGTTCTATTGACCGGTCGTGGTTTTGAGAGGATGGTTTATCAAATAACAAGGATCCACATCAATATCTACAAAACATATACACATCATTATGCTTGGGCACTGGAATAATTACCCACACTACATGCGTGTATCCGTAATTCTTCCTAATGTCCTCAATGCAGGGGGAACAAATTAACGGGGGCGAAATTGCCCCGAGCCGAGGGTGAAAATGCTTTTTCAACGATTCCAAATGACCCAAGGTTAAATATTGAAATGAATCAATTCTACTAACTACTTGTGTACACTGTAGTTTGCAAATAGGTCATATTTTTTGTACAGTAAAATATTGAGTACAAGAAATGGTGATGGGTGCAATATTGTAGAGTAGTTTTTGTGATATCTTTTCTGCTTCTGAAGTTATGTGTTCAAACTTTTGTGGATATCATGTATACCTGCCTCTTGATTCAGAAAGTGTATTAGATTCCTGTTTAAAAGGCTGGTATAATTCAATGCTTGAATATATATATGGTATGGGTTGAACCCTTATTTATAATGTAATTTTAAAACATGTTAAACTTAAAGATAAA
Organism: Lytechinus pictus; assembly: GCF_037042905.1. Taxonomy (NCBI): domain Eukaryota; kingdom Metazoa; phylum Echinodermata; class Echinoidea; order Temnopleuroida; family Toxopneustidae; genus Lytechinus; species Lytechinus pictus. Next base: position 6,947,403 of record NC_087259.1, read on the forward strand.
TGAAAGTACTTGCAGTAAACACTGATTTCACGAGAAAGTCTGTTAATTGTCACTATATCATCGAGGATCTAGAGCTGGTACAGTTACATAAACTGAACTTTGTGAAATCTTGAAATCTACGCTGAAAAAATGTTCACAGTGAAGATCACCAACACAGATAAGCGCACATGGGACAGTGTATTGTTATTGCTTTGAAAGTCAGGCACGACGCTTGACCCGAATCCCATGCTTATTTGCTAATTTCTCAGCAATTGCACAATTTCTTCCAGAATCCTTTGGCACGTATTATTCATTTATACAAACAGACACTTTGGTAGTCATTTCATTGGATTCTGTACGAACTCATTTTGAAATCGTTACCACAACTGGCATTTATCTTTAAGATCTCAACACAAGAAAAACATTTTTGGAGAGTAACCTCAAAATTATCAGCTACTGACTGCAGCCTTCCTCAGTGAGCTTTCTTCTTGTGTTGAGATGAGATTAAAAAAGAAATAACAGAACATTTTCAACCAACTTAAATGAATTTTCATGATTGTATGATGTAATTTATCAGGGAAATCTTGTTCATGGAAGATATCGTGAGAAATTATGTACATATTTTAGATTCAAGTAAATGTCTGTTTCAGGTGAGAGAATGTCATAGATTAGAAAGGAATAAAAATATACAGGGAATGATTTGCAAATGCCATTAGCATTTTTGGTAATAAGAGAAAAGCTCAAAACCATTTCCCCTACAATCCTTTGTAGAAGAAAGATCTGCTATACCAAAGCATTTTGTGTAACCAACAGTCTTTTAAAAAATGTGGAGCAGATTGCTATGCGATACCAGGAAAATTATTCCCTGACATAAATGCAGTGCAAAATAAGTTGGAGCTGAGTTATTTTAAAGCATGAAAATAGGAGATAAATCTGGATAAAACACTCAACTCAGAAGAAGTTGACTCATCATATGCACTTTCTTGTCAGAAGTCAGTTCTTACCAAGAAGAAAAAGAGTTGGTTTGTGTTGGATATTTGTTTTTAGGAGCATGCTGCATGTAGAACAATTGTGACCTGCCACCCCCAAACCAACAATAAGTCGACCAAAATGAATATTGAGCTTGAAAATTAATTTCCTAAGCTTTAAAATGATAGAATATATGTTAAAATTGACCAAAAATAACCATTACAAGTACTTGATTGAATGGAGAGGAAATTCAGCAAGAGCTTAAAAAATAAGGAGAAAACAAGGTTTGAAGTTTGGGGTTCACTCAAGCATGAGATGTGCATACTGTGTAATCTCAGTGAAATTTCCAAGCAGTCTGAAAAAGCAGTGTCCAAGAAACTCTTGTATCTTTTCTTTTATTCTACTTCACGATTTCAAGTTTTCACAGTATGAAGAAGAATTGCTCTTTCAGATAAGCTATATTTGTAATTGGAGAGTAAATTACTATTTTGGCTATTGACAGAGAACCTTACCTGGCGGCTTATTGGTGGTTTTGGGGTGGTAGGTCACAATTATATGGAATCATAATTTAGATTTTTCATCATTAAAAGTTTGGAAATTTAGAGATTAGAATTATGGGCCCTTTTTCTGAACTCAGGTCTGACTCAAGGCGTGGTCTATAAAAGAAGAAATTTTCTTCTGACTTGGTAACTACTGGTAGTTCAATCACACTTCACACTGATATTGGTGGTAACTATACTGATAAGTAAGTTTCTTCACCATCAAATCATGGGATAACAGTCCCGTATACATGGAATGAATACAATTTAAAGAGAAATTCCAGTAGTTGCAGTAAACACTGATTTCATGAGAAAGTATGTAAAACAAGGCTTAATTGTCAGTATATCATCGAGGATCTAGATCTGGTACAGTTACATAAACTGAACTTTGTGAAATCTTGAAATCTACGCTAAAAATGTTCACGCTGAAGATCACCAACACAGATAGGCACACGTGGGACAGTGTATTATTATTGCTAAAATAAAGACCCGACGGAAGTGACCGAATCCGCGCTTATTTTGCTTATTTCTCAGCAATTACACAATTTCTTCTAGAATCCTTTGGCACATATTTTTTATTCATACAAACAGACACTTAGGTGGTCATTATATTAGATTCTGTAAAAAGTAATATTTAGATCATTACCAAAACTGGAATTTATCTTTAAGTGAAATTTGACATTTTTGTTTTCCATAATTTTAGAAAAGATTTAGACCAAACCTGACTTAGTCAATACAGGCTGTGAAGATTAACTTTTGACTGAGATTAGGCTGAAAATAGGATAACTTTACACTTACAAATAACATATTTTCTAGTACACCAATATCATATTTTTATATATGACATGCAATGATTTGCATATATATATCTAAAAGTTTGCATGATCCGACTTCATATTGTTGTCTAAAAATGAATTATGAATGTCACATGATGCATCTGAATTTTGCAAGAAGTGTTTAATACATTTTCTTACATACATGTAGAGAATTTATTTATTTTTTCACCGTCATGTGGTGCTTAATATTATATGTGGTTTTCTACCTGTGTGTTGACTTTTACAATGTGCCTTAATTTTAGGCTTCAACCAACCTTAATGATTGTTTTGGCCGAGCTTTCGTCCACTCCTGTGGACGATCTCAAGCCAATTGATCAGTCACAAAGTTTGTTGCCTGTGGTTGGTTGAAGCTTGAAATTGTTTAATTTATCATCCTCAACTAATTAAAGTTTTCTGTATTATGCCTTGCATGTCTGTTGTATTCAAAATGTGTTAGATCTAAAGCCCCAAAGTACGGTGTGTGTGATTATCCAAAAGCTGAGGAAAAATGGAGATTAATTTTCTTTAAGTAGCCTTCTTGTAGCATTGTGTTTTGATGATCTTGCTTTGCCTTTAGGATGATATGATATTTACTATTGTGACAATTACTCTTGCCTTAATTTCTGTGAATGAATAGAATAGACAGTCATACATGTAGTTAGATACTTTCCGCTTCAGCTAATCAAATTTTGTTTGTATTTCACGGACTGTACTACTACTACTATCCTCATTCGTGCCCTGTGGCACATAAGGCCTCCACGCTTTCTTTCCATTTTTGGCGGTCTCTAGCACAACCCCTGGCCTCATTCCAACTCTTCCATCCGTAGGTATTTCTCTCCTCTACAGTTCTCCATGTTGTTTTTGGTCTACCCCTTTGTTTTCCTCCTGGATTCCATGTTAGAGCAGTGCAACAATGATGGTCATCTTGCATTCTGAGGACATGACCTATCCAATTCCACCACGGACTGTACAACACAGTATTTCAAGGACCTGTGGGTGGTGTAGAATATTTGAAAGGACAAGTCCACCCCAACAAAAAGTTGATTTGAATAAAAAGAGGAAAATCCAACAAGCATAATACTGAAAATTTCATCAAAATTGGATGTAAAATAAGAAATTATGACATTTTGAATTTTTGCTTAGTTTCACATAACAGTTATATGCACATCCTGGTCGGTATAAATGAGGTGACTGATGATGTCATCATCCACTTACTATTCCTTTTGTATTTAACAATATGAAATATTCTAATTTTCTCATTGTCAAGTCAAACAACGATTAATTGCTCCCTGAACATGTGGAATTAGCATCGTTTAATACTATATGGTTCAGTCAAATGGGTTCTCCTTGTCAAATCTGTAAAAATTGAATATTATTTAATTCAAACAATAAAGAACAAAAGAAATAGTGAGTTAGGGATATCATCGACTGTCTCATTTACATGCCACTGAGTTGTGCATATCACTATTTTGTGAAAAATATGCGAAACTTTAAAATGTCATAACTTTCTTATTTTTACATCCGATTCTTATAAATTTTTCATTACGCTAGTTTGATTTTTCTCAATCTATTCAAATCAACATTTTTCTGGGGTGGACTTGACCTTTAAATCAAGTCCCTGGATATGATTCATTGCTTGTTGCTATATCAGGTAAATATCTGGCAAGCTTTCAAGTTGTTTATATAGCAACCTTGATGTGGACACCTTGGCCTTGAACATACCTTGAAGCGCCACACTGCCATCTTCATGTTGTGAAAAATGGAAGTGGGGCATGGTTCTGGCGGCTTTGTAGCCCACTCGTAACCCTATTTTGATAGTCTTGAGCTCAGTTGCACAGCTCAATTGGTTGTGATTCTTTTCTGGTATGCAAATCCTTGTTCTATTATGCCTATCCCTAACTTTTCTCATTTTCATGTTTATTCCATGATATATTTGTTTTCAAACGATTTACCTTTTATTACATCCATAAGTATATTTTGCATAAAGGTCATATGCTATTTCATGTAGCTAGATACTGCACATTTATGTTATATACTTAGATGGCTTAAAGGAGAATGAAACTCTTGGAGCAAGTTAGCTTTTGTGAAAGCAGAAAAATCAAAGAATAAGATCAACAAAAGTTTGAGTAAAATAGGACTAGCAATAAAAGAGTTATGAGCATTTGAATTTCGAGATCACTAATGCTATGGAGATCATCCCTTTGGCAATGCGACCAAGATCTATGATGTCACAGATGAACAACTCTCCCCTTATGGACACTGAAAATATACCCCAAAACATCTCTTTTTGCTCATTCTAATCATATGACAAACGATTCATCAATGATATAATGTTGTGAAACCTCTGTACTTGTACTCTCATAAAGAGAACACCTCACCTTGTGATAGACTCTATAAAAGTGAGAATATGAGTGAAATAAGTACCTAAGTAATGAGGGAGTTGTACGTGTGTGACATCACAGATCTTGGTCGCATTGCCAATGGGAGGATCTACATGGTATTAGTGATCTCAATATTCAAATGCTCATAACTTTCTTATTATTCATTCAATCTTCCTCAAACTTTCAACAATATGTTTCTTTGATTTTTCTCTTTGATATGGATTCAGCTGGTTTCAAGGGTTTCATTCTCCTTTAAGTATCATCTACCTTTAAGCAAAAAGAACACAAATTAAATTTTATGAATAAAGATGTATGTCTGAGGTTAGTTTTATGAGCTTATTTATTTGTGTGTAAGTTGTGGTCAATAGTGATATTTTGCAGTTTCAACACGGGATGGATTCTAGAACATATTAAATCTATTGAAAATACCCGTCAAATGACAATGAACAGCTGAGAGGTCTTTGTCGAAAATTGTTGAACCAGGGGAGCATTTCATGAAAGGATTTGTCAGACTTTTTTTCCGGCAAGTCCCGTTTTATCTGACAGTTACCATAGTAACGGTGCTTCTCAGCCAATCACAATGAAGGAAAGTTGTCAGACATGCATGACAACTTGTCGGACGAAAATGTTGATGAAACGCTCCCCAGGACAGCAGATTCTCCCAAGAGCTGACAAAACATTGCAATTATATACGTCATTTGTTCAGAGTCCTGGGCCCCGTCTTACAAACAGTTACGATTGATCCAATCTATCGTAACTCTATGGAAATCAGTGTCATAATTTTTTCTAAAGGAAATTTGCAAAATGTCCTTTGTAAACAAAGAAGACCGAACACACCAAATTGTCAAGAAATCAATGAATTTATGGATATACATCCATATCTGGAATGTTTAACAAACATGTATTTAATGTGTTGACTTTGCTGGCTTTCCATAGTTGCGATTGATCAGATCAATCACAGCACTTTGTAAGACAGGGCCCAGGACGCCACTACTGTTTTGATTCGCCGATTTTCGACAGAGACTCCTTTGTCACATGTAGGGCTTTTGACAATATCCTCCACGTTTCAGGAAGCGTCTGTGTAGTGGTTGCGAAAAACTTCATAAAGGCGTATCAAGGGAGAGGAAGAGGGGGGGGGGGGCAAAAAAGACTGGGACAGAGGATTATGAATGAAAATTTTGAGTACCGACGCGATTGACGTATACTGGCGATAGAAGAGTTTATTTGGTCAGTACGCCTCATGAATATTCATGATCATCGACAACAACGCGATCATCATCATCTACATCATCAGCATCATATTCATTATCATCATCATCATTACCATCATCGTCATCATCATGATGATGATCATTGTCACGATAATGATCATCATCACATTTCTGGTTTTCAGCTACGATTAAGCACGACTACCAATATTACACAAAAATAGTTCAATATAAACGACAGCGATCAGAGGGCATTGATCACAGTGATTTTATTCGCATGGATTATATCATTAATTATTTCAGTAACTGTTACACAACATCAAAAGAGGGGCACACTTGTATAAGAACGGCATATTTACTATGGCTCTCAAGAGGGGGGGGGGGGGGGCACGGATGGGATGTGCCCCCTCCCCTACCATGATTTGAATTTAGGCACCCCTTCCACTCGCATTCCCATTAAAATACCCGGCGCATACCCTGGCAAAAACAAAGAAACAAAACACGTTGCCTTTAGCATTATAATAAGCAGACTTGCATGATAATTGTTCCCTTTTTACGAAAAATCGTAGTCATATACAGAACACGCGGATTGCCCAGTAAAATGTTTAAGGCGTTTATTTCAGAAAAAAATGTGGATAGATGCAATTTGCAAAGTAATTGATTGTCTTGCCCAGGGCAAAAACAAACAAACAAAAACGTCGCTGATGTGGTTTACGGTACACCATGTACGTGGAGTATTATAGAAGAAGGAAAGCAAAAGAAAAAGAAATGGACAGGCGAGAAAGTGAAAATATGAGAGTAATCTTTCTTGAATGTAGTCCTGTGTGGCTTTTAGCATTATAATACAGGCAAGATAATTTTCCACGTATGGTGGAAATCGGAGTCATATACAAAACACCGACGCAGATTACAGTAACATAATTCAGGCGTAATTATTTCAGAAAATTGTGGATGCATGCCATTTGTAAAATGAATAAATGTCTTTCCAACAACCTCTACCCCCTCCCAACTGTAATGGCGATAATTCCTCGGGTAATCCGAAATGAAACTTGACCATGTTGACGGTCCCCCTTCAGGCAGATCGAAGAGGTCCCTATGGTAATATAAAAAAAACGAAAAGGGATAATGAACAATAAATATGAAATAATAGTTGTATAATTATCAGTAGCATAATGAGCCGAAAATTCTAGTGGTGTTCGACATAGGGTATAGGGCAAAATTACTAAAAGGTCGCAAACAAGCGAAGCGAGCGAACAAAAATCCCCCATTAAATAGAAAAATCTGTGTGCGATTGATGTTAACATAAAATTCAGGAAATACTATCATAATGTCACTCATTTTCCTTTTCTTTCTTCCTTTGTTTCGTGGTCGTGAATTTTTTTGTGGCCCGTGGCCTCGAAAATCGAGTATTAGATCCAGTGCGTTACACTTATAACAAGAACTTTTATTTTTCTGTGGTAACTCTGGCGAAAATTAACTATCGCCCCACCCCGCCTCCTCTAGCAAAGATGAACTCAAAATAAAAGTAAAAAAAAAGAAAGAAAGAAAAGAAAGACTGAAGCTCCGATTACTTACAATCTCAGATATGTCCTGAGGCTGTACTCCCCCCTGCAAGACCTGTTCTCCTTCCTTTAAAAGAAAGAAAAGAGAATTAGAAATAAGTGATGAGTTGGAGAGAAGACTATTTTCATACGTGAGAAAAAAAAGACGAAATTTACTTTATTTCTGTTCTCCAGTTATTGTCTTCACAAAGCAGTGAAATTGGAAATGGTAGAACATTCATGCATAGGGCTTATGTATTGACTTGATAACCATAACAAAGTTTAGCCTCCCATTTTTTTTTATACATACTTAATAAGGTTTGTATAAGTGGAACGATTAATTTAATATGAAATTTCGATAAACCTATAGTTTAGTAACACTTGTCTGATTTAGAGTTGCAATGGTCAAAGTGTTAAAATAGCACATAGAGGGCAGCATTCACATTTATCAACTTGTTCTTCAAGTATCTGAAGCTTTATTCACAATGCATGATTTGTTCAAATTTGCATGATTATACTGTATGAAATTATCTGTTTAAATAATTTTGAGTAATATCACAGTGATGTTTCTGTTTTTATTCATATACTCACCTTCATTTTAAGGGTGAAATCTATTTCATTTTTATGAACAAAAAATGAAAACTTGGTCGTGCTGGATGGATCGATTTCCAGATGGAAACCCGGACCCTTCATTGAGATCTAACAAAATAAAATAAAGAAAAAATAAAAACAAATAAAAGATTTATGAAATACAAACTGATGGACACTATAATCTCACATGAAAGCAAAAGTAAATAAACTTTATTTTAGTGAATTTCTATCAAATTAGATTTAAGCTTATGAAAATATCTCCAAATTAGTTTGCCCAAAATGACTTTTGACAACTAAATAATTCTATCAGGTAGACCAATACTTTATATCACTGGCTTATACACTCTCATGCTCTGACTTATAAATTTTCTTACCTTTTTTTCAGCGTTGTCTCTGTCACTGGGGTATGTTTCATGATAATGAGTTGCCATGTCTTTTGATACTTGTTCTAGAAACCAAATATATATTGCAAAACATACAGTTAAAATGACTAGTTAATAGGGTCAGCTGGGTGCAACTGTTATTCTAGTCGTATTTAACTATTTTCTAGTCGTATTTTACTAGAAAAGAGTTATTTCTGACAAGAATATATGTCAGAAATGTGACTGTCAGTGATTGCCATATCAGTTGCACCCATCTGACTACTGGTTTAGTCAATTGGACTGAATTGTTCTAAGAGTGATGGGTTGACATTTCTATGCATGAAATGGAGAGAAAAAAATGTCCTTCCTTCTTTATTCTCAGGCTCCAAAATAAATACATTATAAAACATCAAATAACTCGTAAAAAGACTTTTCTGCCTTATAATTATGATCTGTCCTTTATAACAAATTTTTTCTCTTTCTTCTCACCACATCTCATTTAGATTAATTTCTACTATTTTCGATTTTTTTTGTTATGAGCCTTCTAACCAGTGTAATATTGTTATACCAGTCTTATTTGTTTCTTGTCGATTTGTCTCTTCTCTAATCTTTCCTAATTTACATTAAAAAAAAAGATAAACCAAATGTTAGTTACAAATTCCATCGATATCCCGTGATATGATTTTTCTCTTTTGCCCAATCAGAGTTGATGGGGGGGCGAATCAATACTACACCATGTACACAGGGGCCGCGGAAGCGGGGTGGGGGGCTTCAGCTTCAGCCCCCCACTTTTTTCCAAAACTGTGTACAAAAACGTAAAAATGACCATAAGATTGTGATTTTTTGCATGGTCAGCCCCCCCCCTCCCCCACTTTGAAAACTGTTCCGCGGCCCCTGCTACATCGTATGGCATTTTATTTTTCTTTGTTTAGAGGGTTATATGCGATGATCAAAGTCCAATGCACAAGCGGAAGAAATGATGATGTACATACATGTATACAACTGTACAACACAGCTCTATAATACATACTGTATATACATGTATGATATTCATAACGGGCGTATTTCCACTGCAAGCAAATTGTTCATAAAATATAATGTACAGTTTCCTCATTTATTGGAGCCATCATACATTGGAATAAAGTCAATAAATATGAAGGTAATTATGATGATTTTTGTTTCAGTAGACACTTTATAGAATATTATCAAACGATTTCGCCTTAATCTATCTGGTTATGTTGATAATAAAATGGTTACATTCAGTCGTCTTTCCCTTACAATCTCACTGTGATTTGCATGGTAATGATTTTCATTGCACTGTATATGTCTAAACTGATTACATAGACCAAGCGAACAAACGTGAATTCATGGCCTTGACTGACTGAAGGAAGGGTAGCGAATTATTTTGATAATGCATCCCCCCTCAAAACAAAAAATACAATCATAATATATATATATTAAAGGAAATTGTTCATTACGTTTTTGAAGAGAATCTCACTAGTCGCATACACCCATGCAGCAGGTTAAAGCAATGGTGTATTGAGTAACACATTTTTTTTTTGGGGGGGGGGGGGCAAGACATGATGTATGAGGCAAAATCTCTCTCTCTAAAAAAACCAACAACTGTGAGAGGGCGAAGCAAAAGAGAAAAAAAAAGTCAACACATTTTAATACAAAAATCAAAGATTGTGATGTTTGTGATAGAGTTCGAGTCAAAATACAGAAGATGACCCCTTTTGGTTCCCTTCATTTCCATTTCTCCTTTTTCCCTTTCGTCGTGTATTTTTTTCTGGGGGGGGGGGGGTCCAAGGCCCAACGCCCCTCATAATGAACGCAAGTCGGTTATTCTAAACACTGAATTTAACTGTTAGAAACCACAAAGAGTGTTGTACAAAACTTAAACAAGGTTTTATTTTTACTCTGTAGACTAAGGGTACTCTTCTTCAAACATATATTGGGAAAAAATATCTTCATGCACGACCAGCAAGTTTATAACTAGCAGACCATTTATTTTTGCCCGTAACGCATACCTACCTCGCCCCCTCGCCGCCGCCAAAATCTTTTTTTTCCACCGCAGTTCTGGACATCAATATGAATATTCATAACTTTCGTCTTCGAAATAAGACTTAAGTCCACGCTAATGCGTACTCTTATTCCGAAGAGGAAAGTCATGAATATTCATATTGATGTCTGGAACTGCGGTGGGAAAAATAATTTGCCCCCCCCCCCACCCCTCCCGCGCTGGCTACCCTTTCCAGGTATTATGATTAGCGACCATTCGTTGAATTAATGACTAGCGATTTTTCTTTTCATGTAATGACTCGTGGTCATTTTGACTAATAGGTGGACTCCGAGGATAGGTGGGGTTCCAAAGTATTATTGGTCAATCCATTTTCTGTAAGAAGCGCACAACCGAGGGAGTTATTTCCTTCTGTCTGTCTCTACAATTATCTCTTCCCTTTCTTCTACTCTGCTTTTTATTTGCCCATCATTTTTTTTCTTTTCATGACATTCACTCAGAATTGATAGGCATTCTATTTCTACAGGGCCCTTTTTTTTAAGCAGGCCTCTTGGGGCACTGAAATGACTACCCTGTTTCGAAATAAAATTTAATAAATAACTCTTTGTAATAACTGAAAGAAAAAATGAAGTTACTGTGTCCTATAGAGATTTAATGCGCCTGACAGAACATGAAACATTCAGAATTTGAATTCTTGTCGTGGCGCCTACATAGCGGGGTACCAATCTGCATTTCTCTTTTATCATACATGAACAAAAATGAATTTGTTTCATGCATAATAAACGTTGCACATAATTTTAGGTGATAATAATATGCAACATTTTTCATGTATATAATTCATGGTGCTTAATACAATGTTTTTGAGCGCTGCATACTATTATCCTTGTTTAGCATAGCTATTAGCACGGTTACTCCTTAAAGGTTACTCAAGGAATTTCTTCCTACCTGGTACCCATTCACTACACCTGGATGGAGAGTGGCAAATGTTGATAAACGCTTGCCAAAGAACGCGAGTACCGTGGTTAGATTCGAACCTCGGACCTTTTGGTTCAAAATCCAGAGATTTATCCACTGGTCCAGAACACCCTTTTTTGTGGGTTTTTAATCGATGAATTGCATGATCGATTATAATCATATAAATAAAAAAATATATAATCATAAAAAAAAAATAATTACCTGTCTTTATAAAGAGTGTTGGTTGATTTATATTGTAACATGCACCATGGCTTGCATGGTTAAAAATGAATGGATTTAATGAATGATATTCCAAACGAAATACTTTTATGTATTCACTTTCTTGAATCTTAAACACAAAAATACCGAAAAAGATAAAAAGAGCCCACTTTCTCCATAAATAATCGACCCTTGAAAATACCTCATTATATTTTCATATAGAATAGTGCGCTAATAATTAGTGTTGTAAATAAGCCGTAAGTATGCGATGAATTCATTTATAAAGGGGATATTTTTGGGGGAATCTCTTATACATTTATAGCATACCTCTTTATTTCACACCTGTAAAAAAAAAAAAATTACAAATGAAATTTATGATTATGGTTAAGTTTTCTATTTTTGTGTTCACTGAGATTAATTCCTCAATATCTTTCTATTTTGTATGTATAAGCGAAGGGAAACTAGAAATCTTTGAAATTTTTTAGCAAACATTTCTTCGACAAACGTGAAATATTTATGTGGCAACTGATAACCGTGATATCTCACTGATTAATTGAAGTTATGACAAGCTTTAACTTGCTTGATTTTCAACCAAATTTTGAAAAAATATTTCAATAATACCTCACTGAAAGAAACTTAAAAATTATCCTTTAGTTTCATCAGAATCATTAAATAGAGACCCAGCATATTTACTAGGCTAGCATGCTTATTGGTGAAAAATTGATCTTGATGAAATTATAGCTATTAATGGTAAAAGTGAATGAAGTAAGGCGTACTTACTAAAAGATGATCCCTCTCCTGCCAAAGAGTTTCTTGAAATGACATTCGTTGACTAAAATTTACATCAAAAGGAATGCACAGATTAGTTTAGTTTTTCGAAATTAACGGATCAAATCGAAAATTGTCAATCATGGTATTTCTAAGTCACTCATGCTTGTCGTTACCTTGACGCATGAATGGGCCACTTTTGTATATATAGTATACGCATAATAAAATACAACATGTGCTGGTTAATATTTTTATGTCAAAGTAAAATGAATATTTCTAAAAGCCATATTTGTTTTGACAAATTTTGCTTTAATAACTGAATAAGTTTTATAAAAACAGATTATTAATTTGAAATTGATTTGGTTTACTCAGTTTATCCCGTTAAACATGACGATGTAATTCCAGAAGCATGCGATTTAGTTGCAGATTGTTTTATAATCGATTTATGACACAAAATCCAAACCCAGGCAGTGAGAATTTAATATAAAGATCGGGAGGGGGTCTGGGGTGGATGGGTGCTTTATCTTAAACCAGATAAATATTTAAAAATGTGTCCTGGTCTAACCTTAACATAGTCTGGAAAAGAGACTACACAAGCACTACGAATGGTGCATAATTACGATAGTAAACACATACTGGAGCCCTGTAACATTACGCTAAGCAATATTCTAGAGCGGATTTCTGCAATAATTTGCATTGCTTGTTGTGTATGATCAATAATTGTAGCATAATGCTCACAATCAAGTACAGATCATTTTTGTTACCGGGCCTTTGGCCACATTTCTATGACTTTTCTTAAAATCTTTTCATAGTTTATACATACTTTCTCTAATGAATTTGTGGGAAGTGTGATGACAGTTTTAGATTAAGTAAGGATAAAAAAGAAATATCTGCAGGCTTAAAACAAAGTAGGCACTTAATTTTCATCCCAGTTTTAATATTTGTTTGTTTGGAAAAAATGGAATATTACACAAACATTATAAATTTCATAGGTCTACACAAATTAAATCGAACTTATGGTGATAGAACCTTAAAATGTGTTTGAATTTTGTTAAGCTTTAGTATGATTTGCGTATATTTCCTTGTTAATTAATCCTTTTTGTGTTTTATCTTCATTTGTATTAAGAGTGGAGCGGGTTTTATTAATCATAAACAGTACATAAGTAAAATGGTAATACATTTCCATATACATTCCTGAAAACCGCAACATGTATCTAAGTTGGAGATAACAATGCAGGGTACACGATAGTTACTGATTGGCTAGACAAGTCACATGACGTCTATAACTGACCAATCAAAATGTACATGGTGGGTTCATCTGGTCTGGATGGAATTCCCCGTAATATGATATCACTACCATTTGTAACCTCTCTGAATGGATTTATATAGGATATGACGAATCACATTTTCAGCCAATCATCATCGTCTGACACGTAACACCTCACAGAGCTGCTGCTCGCGCGGTGCGCATTGTAGTGCTTTACCATTTCTACGTGTCGCTTTCTCGAGTGAACATTGTACTGCTCAGTCATTATAATCATTGATTAGTATCTAAATCAGCTTGATCATAGATTCATAGGGAAATATTTCTCGTTATCTTGTGAAATAAAGATACAGCTGTAAATGGAGAGCCTGTAATAATCATCTTCGGAGCACCGTTGCGAGAAAAGTTATGTGCAATCACACATTTTTTTTTTCAATCTTCAAATGGGCGTTTCATCGATTTGTCGGAGTTTCGTTTGATTGCAACGCTTTCTGCGATCGGCCCCCAGAATATGCATGACACCCATGATTTCACGGGCCAGCTTTAGAGTCCATGTTTTGTGGCACGCTTGAGAAGGACAATTACACTATAGTCGTTGTATTGCGCATGTGCCTATAACAATAATATTTATTGAAAATAAAGTTCGTAATACATGTACGTATAACAAATTTCAAACTGATATTGGATCGAGGTCGAGGATGATGAATATTGGAGTAGAAGAGGTTTAATTGACTGTGGATTTGAAAACTTTCAACTTTGTGATGATCAGATGAAGTGCAATGATTCCTCAACCACATTTGTGACTTACGGTGTGGAAACTTATTCGTCATTTTGAAACGTGCGGTTAGTTTGCCGGCCTGTTTTAAATAAAAAATATATTTCTGTATATTCTTGGTTGCATTTGATTAATCATTGACAAAGGTGGATGGAATGTTGGTACATCTGTACATGTTGTATTAAAGATCAACTCAGTTTTCAACATGTGAGTAGAAACTGCTTGTGTATAATTTTTGTTAAAAAATCAAAGTATAAAACATAAAATCATGGTAGAATGTCATATAATTATGTAATATGTCCTGTTATGTATGCATAGTAAATTGCGTGTTGTATTTTTTCTTCTTGTGAACGAACGTGTGTTTTATATCAATAATTTGGATTTCTTTCCTCCCCCGTAGCTGTTCCTTGTATGTAAATAAAATATCCTTGGTAAATAGTTTCCTTCGATATGACTGTAATGTATTCACGAGTTATTACTTTTTTACTGTTTGTTATTTAAGATTTTAATTGTTGCACTTGTTGTAGAAGTATACGCCTAGCCATTAGCCATAAATCATATTATATAGATAAATAATCTGAAAACTGTAATTATAAAATCATCATGAGAAGGACCTATAAAAAATAATTATATATCAACAAGCTATGCTCTCTTCATGATCATGTTCGTATCCCCTTAAGTTACTAATGAAACTCGATATTATGCAAACCTACTATTTTAATTTTGAATTTGTCATACTTGTTAAAGTGTTTGATTGGTAAAAATTCAATAGACTGGATAACTTCATTTTTTGCCAACATTCTTTTACCATCCCCTCTGTCGGTCTTATACCTACTCCTTCCTGATTCGTACCCACTAATACAAGTCAAGACTCTTGGAAATTACCTTTGATAAGAAGGTATTTATTGTAAAATTCCAAAATTGTAATCTCGGGTTAACCCCCCAATCACACAATAAAGTTGATGCGATGGGACAGGTTCGATTCCTGTGAGATTCCGATCATATTAATATCGATCACATAGAATCTTCATTGGTGTCCATTCATCGTCAATATTGTGCTGAATATAATTTAATACAATCATTCTAAAAGTCATGGAATATAAATTTGTCCATATGAAGGGATGTAAAATTTATCACTTTGATAAAGTTCACTACAATTTTTCGTAATATTTGACCTCAGAAGTGTCAATGAAATTTATTTTTTATTCACATATACGAACCTAATATTGAATGTAAATGAAATCTAATTTTAGAAACGAAACGATAATACCGGTAAGGCTTGGCATCGATATTGTCTTTTATTATTGTTTTCAGAGTTTTCTCTGGGATGAAACCTAATGTACATTCATCATAAAGTCTATAACCAATCAAAATGTAGATTCTGCTTCACACCCCTCTTGAGGGTATTCCCTGTAATGTTATGTCGCAATCATTTGGTACCATTTCTGATTGGATAGAGAGGATATGACGAATCACATTTTCAGCCAATCATCATCTTACGTCACTGTTACTAACACCAGATTACAGAGTTCGCGATGTGCATTGCAGTGGTTCACCATTTCGACGTTTGGCTTCATCGAGTGAACATTGTAGATGTGTCCAGTCAATAATCATTGATTAACATCATAATCAGATAGATTATAGAGAAATATTTCTGGTTTTCCTGTGAAATAAAGATACAGCAGTAATGGAGCCTGTAATAATCATCTTCGGAGCACCATTGCGGAAGAGTTATGTTCAATCATCTTTCTTTTCACCCTTCAAAAATAGACGAAAAAAAGACATGATTTGTTGGAGTTTCGTTTGATTGCAACGCTTTCTGCGATCGGTCCATACTTTCATCTTTGTGATGATCAGATGTGTAATGATTCCTCAACCACATTGATTTACGGTGTGGGAACTTCCGGGGGAACTTATTCGATGTCACTTTGAAACATGCGGTTAGTTTTCCTGCTTGAGAATTTAGATTTAAAAATATATTTCTGTATATTCTTGGTTGCGTTTGAATAATCATGGACAAATTAAGGTGGATAGAATGTTGGTACACTTGAAACATGATGGATTGATGATCAACTCAATTTCGAACATGTGAGTAGAAACTGCTTGTGTATAATTTTGATTAAAACTTATGATCTCTTCACAACATAAAATAGCGGTAGAATGTCATAGTTTTCTGCTATGTACACACAGTAAATCGCGTGTTGTATTTTATTTTCTATTGTTTTCTTGTGAACGAAGTTATTATTTGCTTTACTGTTTATATTTTTTTTACCTTTTAATTATTGCACTTGTTGTAGAAGGCCTAGCCATTAGCCATAGAATTAGATAAATCTGAAAAATGTAATTATACAATCACCATGAGAAAGACCTACAATTATATCTCAAAAAGCTATGCTCTCTTTATGATCATATTCGTATCCCCTTAAGGACGTTCCACAGTTATGTTTGTGCGCATTATGATCTGCGCATAGTTTACACTCTGCGCGCTGACGTCACAATGGATGAACAAGTGATTAATTAGCTGCGGGTATGAGCTGATTTTTCTCATCTTCTGCACTTTAACTGCAGATCCGATGCGTTATTTCATGAAGCTAAAAAATTGAATTATTTCATGGACCATTCAAAAAAATATTCTCTACAATTTCAAAATACTTTACTCTGCAGTGCTGCCAAGAATCACGAATATTAGCCCGAGTTTGAATAAATGGTAGAGTGGTTTTGATTTTTTCTTCACATAGATACTAAGCATTCGGCCCATTTTTGGTGTTTTAAAAAGCACGTTTGCTCTAATAAAAATGCTGATAGTTTAAAAACAAGCACATGAACCCCTATTTTTTAATGCTTTTACCTCTTAGGTATACCTTCCTCTACAACTCTGCAAATTTTGGTGAAAATGACATGGATTTTGAATAAAGTGCAGCATTTATTGTACGTTTGTAGTTTGTTACTGAAATTTTACATTTTTCAGATTGGGATTTTGTTATCTTTTACGCCATTTTTAAGAACTGACAGTGCTGTTAAACTTAAAATTGCAAACAAATAGCACTATTAATAGATTCTCCATTCTAACGATACAATTATTAACTCTCTTGCGAAATTTGATGACTTTTTCATGTATTTTGAATGAGTAATGGAGGTTTAAACTCATTGTAGTAATCTTGGGCGGTCTAAAAATGACAAATTCGTTTGAATGCGCAATTCTTAAGAACATAAATTTGGGTGAACTTTGAAGCTCTATAGCAAAAAATCAAGCACATGGACCTATGTTAATTTTTGCATATTTCGAATATTAAGGTTCTAAAGTATCTATGTGCAAAGTTTGGTGAAAATGACATGGATTTCATTTTAACTGTGGAACGTCCTTAAGGAGACCAAAAGCTTCGGTCTCTGTTTTATTGGTTGTTCCGCTGAACTCCGTTGTCTCCACTCACCAATTACAGAGACCGAAGTTTTAACTCAATCTGTACAGGGAGTCAATGGTCATATGTTTATGTATTAAGTTCGGATAAACCAGGGAAGTTGGAGTGCGCAACAGCCGAAGTAAGTCATTGTTTTTGTCCTTTTAAGCCCCCCCCCCCCCATTTTGGTTCATTTTAGGCCAAAACGGAATAAGAATCTTTATTTTGGTCCATTTCTTTTTATATATTTTTATAAAATAAAGACAAACTTCGATGAGCCCCGTCGGGGGGATTTTGTGTTGTTAACCCCTCTAATGGCGGCTGCACGATCGCGACCCGTCTGTGTACGAGGAGAAACATAAAATAATAATGTTTAAAAACTCCTCGAAACAGACGTCTAGTTGTCTACTCTTTAAGTTGTTAAAGAAACTCGTGAAACTGTGCAAACCTATTTTTCGAATTTTTGCTTTATCATACTTGTTAATGTATTTGATTAGTAGTGAATTTAATAGACTGGATAATTTATTTTTTTGGCCAATCATCTCTTTACCATCGCCTCTTTCGGTCTTATACCCCACTCCTTCCTGATTCATGCCCACCAATACAAGTCATGACTCTTGGTAATTACCTTTGATAAGAAGGTATTTATTGTAAAATTCCAAAATTTTAATCTCGGGTTAACCCCCCAATCACACAATAAAGTTGATGCGATGGGACAGGTTCGATTCCTGTGAGATTCCGATCATATCAATATCGATCAAGAAGAATCTTCATTGGTGTCCATTCATCATCAATATTGTGTTGAACATAACTAAATCATGAAATCATTATAAATGTACTGGAGTATCAAGTGTCCCTAAATGGGAAGGGGGATATATTATGTTTATCACTGATCTTTCACTATAATATTTGTGTAATATTTGACCGTAAACAGGTAAAGATACAGGTAGCTACTGATTTATGTTTTTTATTCTTTACTTTTAACTTATTAATATTGAATTTTTGATACAATAATAGCGGACGGCATGACTTGGCATTACAAATTATCATTGATGTTTTCAGATTTTTGACTTGGTAAGAAATTGAGGATGAAACGTAATCTGCTTTTATCATGACGTATGTGTAATTATATTTTAAAAATAAAGATTATTGTACATGTATATTATCCTAGGGGAAACTGGGCTCAAACTTCAAATCTAGATCCAAAACAATCTTGATTCCTTATACATTTTAAAATATTTTTTATAAAAATTCCACATTTTAGCAAGTCGTTTAGGATTTATATATTTAGATTTTTCCTAATTTTCTTTTAATTATTTTATTTTTATTTCATTTTTCAGACCATATAACTTTCAGATTTCTTACTGGCCTTTCTGTAGCTCTCATATGCCACTCCTGGGGCTCGTTTCATAAAGGACTTGCAACTATTGTACCTTTGCCATAATCATGATGATGACAACTACCATGGTAACAGGGCTCATCAGCCAATCATAATCAAGGTTTCCATGGTAGTTGCAGTAATGGCAAAGTTACAACAGTTGCAAGAACTTTATGAAACGGCCCTGGATTCCGAGTTTCAGATTATGCCCTTTCACCCCCCCCCCCCTTCTCACCAATCCCTCTCTTCCTCCCTCCCCTCCCTCTCCCCTTCCCTTATCCCTCTCCGATTCTAACAGCTAAATCGATAGTTTCATTTCCATTTTTTTGTTCTATCTTGCATTACATTGTATGAGATTTTTTATATTAGATTTATATTACTTTGATTTTAGTAGTAACTGTGACATCAATTATATGAGCTCATAAAACTTTTGATGCAAGTACATGAGTACATGAGTGTCGCTTAAAGGCATGTAGGAAACTATGACAAATCCGTCAATTCGCAAATACCCTCTTCAGATGAACATGATGAAGGGAAATTATGAGTAACATTGAACAAGAGAATAGAGAGAAATGGGAATGAAAAGTACGAAAGTCGAAATAGGTGGAGAGAGAGGGAGAGAAAGAGAAATACGATTTTAGTATTTTGCAATTTCCTGTCCCTTTCCTTGCTGACAAATACTTGCTATAGATTATTACAATTTCAGAAGAGCAGGGGAAAAGACGAAGAGGGAGAAAAAGAAGAAGACAAAAATGAGGAGGAAGACGAAGTAAACCGTTATGAATATCTTTCAGATCATTTCACTACCACCGTAGTTATCACAATCATCATCGTCATCACCACCCTCATCATCGTCATCCCCACCCTCATCATCGTCATCATCAACATCATCATCGTCATCCCCACCCTCATCATCGTCATCATCGTCATCACCACCATCATCACCATCACCACCATCATTATCATCATCTTAACTATCATCATCACCATCATCATCTTAGAAATCATCATAATCATCACCATCACCACCCTCATCATCATCGTCCTCACCACCCTCATCATCATCATCTTAACTATCATCATCATCATAATATAGGGTATTTATATTGCGCACATTTCCACCTTGTTAGGTGCTCAAGGCGCTCCTATATTACCCGGCTAAGCTAGGCGTTCATAGCGCACACAGCTTTTTTAAGGAATTACTTCCTACCGGTACCCATTTACCTCACCTGGGTTGAGTGCAGCACACTGTGGATCAGTTTCTTGCTGAAGGAAATTACGCCATGGCTGGGATTCGAACCCATGACCCTCTGTTTCAAAGTCCGAAGACTAATCCACTGGGCCACAACGCTCCACATCTTAGCAATCATCTTAGCAATCATCATCATCATCAC
This sequence comes from Lytechinus pictus, assembly GCF_037042905.1. Lineage (NCBI taxonomy): Eukaryota > Metazoa > Echinodermata > Echinoidea > Temnopleuroida > Toxopneustidae > Lytechinus > Lytechinus pictus. Next base: position 6,967,958 of record NC_087259.1, read on the forward strand.
TTTCATCATCGTCATCACATTTCTGGTTGTCAGCCACGATCGATATACAAACATACCGGCCAAGTGACAATTTAAACGACAGCTGTCAGGGCATTTACCACAATATAACAGAATATTTCTTCAGAATTTCACATGGAATACACAAGAGGATTGAATTTACAATGACTTTATATATTTATTGATCACTAACTGAAAATATTATTTGATTGTTATATCATTTCAGGCAATGTTATAAAAATATGATTTCATTTCAGGCATTGTTATACAAAACAATTTCATTTCAGTCTTTGTTATATAATATCAGTCGCGGCACCACAATGAGGGATAATAACCATGCTCCCACCATTTTAAGCCTAAATCAATTTCACTTTATTTCATTTCATTTTATTTATTTCCACAATAAGAACACAAATAATTGTAGCATGTTTCAAAAGTAATTATTCAAAACTCCACTTTGAATTGCATATGAAATATACCATTTCAATACACATATCAAAGTAGTTGAATAATTATGAATATTCATGTAATTTGTTGACAACTGTATTGTGGTGGAAAACTGATCCCCCCCCCACATAATTATCATGTGAATCAAAATCGTATCAATTGGTATCGCATCAATCGAACACCGGCGAAAATCCGTGGGGGGGGGGGGGGGTAAATTATAGTTTACCCCATCCCATCGACTCCTTATTTATATCATAATGAATTGGCATTATCTACATCATACCCCTCTTTAGATAGCGATCCTACCCCTCCCCTGCTTCTCCTTAATCTAAGAATTCTGACACCGGTCTTTATCTTTCCAAACCAAACATAAACATGATCAAATTAATCAGGTTACAAAAAAATCCTTTCATATGTCTCGAGTATATACAGAAATACAACAAAGTATGTTCATAATTAATATAGAGCATCTTAACTGTCACTACGCGAATATGAGTAAGATATTCTTATAATACATTACAAATTCTTATAATACATTACAAATATGAATGATATTGAGCTGAGTTTACCAGGCTTTTAGGCAGGTAACTGAAAATCGAAGATACAAATGAAAGAGTTCTATAATGAAAGACTTAACAATTAACATATAATTGAGTACTTTAAAATCAAAGATACATTTAGGTACAACGGTCTCAGACTTTTTTATCAGCTGATGGAACCCCCCCCCCCATTGTTCTTGCTCTGGGTCAAGCAATTCAAAAATGCTTTGTTTCTTGCGTGGGTCCACATTATTATACACACTATGCTGTTTTGTGGATCCCCGTATTTCATCAGATATTACATCTCAATATACAAGATGTATGATGATTGATTGACGTTATTTATAATTAAAAAACCGAGAAATAAATATTTCTAAATTCATCTTGTTCTCAGTTGTGTAACAATGCAAACAAGCAGATTTTATTAATTTATATACATTTCTAATGTTAATTGGAAATGAATAATAGAATGAAAATCAAAATTTGAATTGAGGAGCCCCTTCCCATTAAGATAACCTGTTACAGCCCCTGATAAACACCCCAAAACAAAAATCATTGTTTTAACCGGCGACAGGGATGATAACTTTTTTTATGATATATTATTTATTTAATTTATTTATTTATTTATTCATTTTTTTTTTTTTTTGGGGGGGGGAGGGGGAAATGTGGTCAAATGAAGCACAAGAAGATTATAATAAAGCATTTCAGGCGTCTATTTCAGAAAAATGTGAAGATATGCCTTTTGGATGGTACAGGATTGCCTTATCCTTAACCCCTACCCCGCCCATACCCTCTCCAAGCAAACTATGATCCGCGATCACTCCTCTGGTAATCCCAGGGAAACTTGTCTTCTTTCATCAGATCTATTGTCTTACCATTCACTCTACCCCCTCCCCTCTACTGTCCCCTCCCCTCCCCTCTCCAAGCTAATTATGATCCATGATCACTCCTCTGGCAATCCCAGAGAAACTTGCCTCCCTTCATCCAATCTATTGTCTTACCATTCACTCTACCCCCCCCCCTCCCTACTGTCCCCTCCCCTCCCCTCTCCAAGCTAATTATGATCCGTGATCACTCCTCTGGCAATCCCAGAGAAACTTGCCTTCCTTCATCAGATCTATTGTCTTACCATTCACTCTACCCCCCCCCCTACACTGTCCCCTCCCCCTCCAAGCTAATTATGTTCCGTGATCACTCCTCTGGCAATCCCAGAGAAACTTGCCTCCCTTCATCAGATCGCAGTGGTCCCTATAATAAATGAGAAATGAGAAAAGTATTTAGGTTGAGAATAAGATTTATTCAAGTTACAACATGCTTACACTATCGTTGTGTAGAATTTGATTTGGAATATCTTTAAATAAATGATATTCCAATATTATTTTAGAACCATGTTCTCGAAAATTAAGTTTTTAACATTTTCTGGACACAATGCCACATGCACATTTACATGAATTTGTATTTGTCCTCGCTTACTTACGTTGGCTGAAATTGGCTACCACACCCCCCCCCCCACACACACACACAAACGCACACAGATGAAGATAATGAAGGGGAGGGAGAAAATTGAATAAGTAAGCGCGTATACTCACTATCTCGGACATTTCTTCATCGCGTGTCTCCGACCCCGAACTTTCCAGAGCAGCGCCTAGTCCCACTTCGATGTTTCTTTCGTCCTGAGGCTGTACACCGACTGTCAAGACCTCTTTTTCGTCCTTTAGAAGTGTGGGGGAATTGCAAAATAAATGGTGAGATGGAGAGAAAACTATTTCATAGTAAGAAAATGTTACTTTATTTCATTTTCCCCATCATTTAGCTTTCACAAAAAGGTAAAATTTGAAATGATATAGTATTCATGCATATGGCCTATACAGAGTTGATAACCATTGCAAAGTATAGACCAAAGATGATTTCTAACATACTTAATAAGGTTTGCATACTTATGTGGAATGATAAACTGAAAATGAAAATTCGATAAGCATATTCTGTGTGGCACTTCGTTTAAAAACAACATACAGAGGGCAGCATTCACATTTACCAACCTTTTACTTCAAGTTTTATTTCTATCCGGCGGTTTTTTATTTGTTCGATATTACAATATTATCCCGTATGGTATTATTTGCTTTAACATTTTTGAATAATATCAAAGTAATTTAAGCATCCACTTTTACTAATATACTCACTCTGATATCCAACACTATCTGTTTCTTTATTCCATTTTGATTCAGGTATGAAAAGGAAATATTTGTTAACCTGGATGGATCGATTTCTAGACAAAACCCTGGACCCTTCATTGATATCTAACAAAATAGAAATAAAGAAAAATACAAACAAATAATACGATAGATAAAATATATTCCAATATTCATCATCGACAAATCTTACATGAAACAAAATTCACTTAACAATTGAATGATTTTTTTAAACAAGTCCATACGTTGTTATAAATAATATATAAACATTTTCATTTGATGCAGGATTAAAGAGCAGTGTAGATAAGTGCCTCGGGTCAAGGGATGTGCCGGGAATCGAACCCTGGACTTTCATAGCGTAGTTGGGCGCCTTAAACCACTCGGCCAAGGCAACTTGCCTTAGTTTGTGAATGGTTGCCAACAGGACAATAGTCATGTAAGCTTAAATATTATGTCAAAATCAGTACGCTTAAAGTGATCTTTCAACGACTAAATAATTATATCAGATACTTTAAATCACTGCCTTATACTCTCATTGTCTGATTATAAAATACCTATTTTCTTACCTTATTTCCGTCATTCTCTCTGTCATTGTGGTAGGTTTCACGATGCTGAGTTGACATTCCTATGAATGAAGTAGAGAAAAATCAATTTTGAAATTGTCCTTCAATTTGGTTTTTTATTCTCCAGAATATACAATATACATTAAATAACTCATAAAAATACATTTCTGCCATTATAATGCATATATCTGTCCTCGCAAATTTATTCGCTTTCTTCTCACCACATCATAGCTAAATTTCTACTAAACGTTTTTAAAAAGGGTTATTAGCCGGCTACCAAGTGAAATATTGTTGGTCTTCTATTTTGTTTCTTGTCAATTTGTCTTTTCTCTAATCTTTCCCAATTTACATAAAATAGAAAATCAATCAAAATCAGGGAACTTTATACAGTAGACGACACTACCAGTAGACGGTGGTTTTATTATTCTTCTTTTCTTGCCTTTTATAAGAGTCTACGGGGCGAATCAATACTGAATCGTTCATATTTGATATTTTTTGTCTGTTATGAGGGTATAAAAATAATGATCAAAGTCCAAATGATTGTACTGGTCATGCTAGCTGTAGAAGTTATGTTGTTCAATATGACAGCGCGGTCCTATGTATATGCCATACTGTATTATGCATGTATAATAATCATAACGGAATCATCTCCACTGCAAGCAGACTGTTGATGTTTAATATACAATCTCTTCATTTGTTGGAGTCATCATACATTGGAATAAATTCATTATAAAGGTAATACAATTTCCTCGTTTTAGTATACATTTGGAGAATATTATAGAATAAGTTTGTCTGTGTCACTGGCGTAAATCCGTGTTGATGGGAGGGGGGGGATGACTGAAATATTTTGGCATTTTTTTGCAATCATGTTTTTAGATATGCAAGGAATTGCCATTGATATGTCCACAGTGGCGTACCGTGGGTCACGGCATGGGGGGGGGGGGGGGGCACCAGCAAAATTTTTGAATCACTGAGTGAGTGCGCTAGTGAGCGCGCTCAGTTGCCAGTTATACTGACCTAATAGAGACATTTTAAGGACAATGTCATTAAACTGATATGTATCTCACTGATCAAATAATGCGAGCGCGAAGCGCGAGCTGAAATTTTTTTATATTCACACCAAAAAAGGGACATTATAATCAAATTTGTGTAATCATGATAGGTACCTGTCTCGCTAAACAATGCAAGCGCGAAGCGCGAGCTGAAAATTTAGATAATTCAGACCTGAAGTGGGGCATTCTAAGGTTTTTTTGTAAGAATTAACTAGGACCATACGTATTTCATTAACCAAATGATGCGAGCGCGAAGCGCGAGCTGAAAATTTTTGATATTCAGATCAAAAGGGACATTTTAAGGACTGATTTTAGGAATTTATGAAAAGCAGACATATCTCACCAATCCACTAATACGAACGTAATTACGGACAGGAAATGTTTCATATATACGAAGACCTTAACATTGGGCAATCACTTTTTGAGTCGTGAAAAAGAAGCATATGTCACTACATAAAACAATGATAACTCAAGTGCTAGGAAATATATTTGGTTTATATTGACTTGAAAACGGGATGTTTTAGTACAACAGGATTATATATCACTTTAAACAGACAATGCGAGCACCAGGAACCATGAAGACGTAGGCCCTGGGCAAATTATGTTTCATAAAGTTATGATAAATATGTTTCTTATTGAATGTAACATAACATAATTATAATATAATATAACATTATAACATTATAATGAATAATATTTTTTTCTTTCCCACTACGTTTCTCTTCCTTTCTCCCTCTTTTCTCCTTTTCCCCTTTCCCCGTTTTTTTTTTTGTCAGCCGATGGGGGGGATGTGCCCCCCATGCCCCCCGTAGTTACGCCACTGTATGTCCATATGGCAAATACCCCTCCAATATTATTATCTTTTTTACCCCATGATGGTTTAATGGTTTTATTAGAGATTACATTTAAAAAATTTTGACATTCCATCTTAATCCCTTCCCAAAGACCCCAACATTGATGAATTGGAAGAAACGGGGGTTTCTCTTCAATGTTATAATAAGGACATAAGTATTTCGTTTGGAAATGGTGAACTGGCTCTTAATTTGCATTTTATGATTCAATAATATTGTTTTATTTGTTAAGCGGTATTTTAGGAAGAATTTTCACCAATTAAACAATTATCTCTTTGATTTTTTTTCATTTCTTTCGTAAAAAGTGGGGGGATATTTGTACAGGCCATCCCCCCCTCCTCAAAAAGTGGGGGGGGGGATATATCCCCCCATCCCCCCGGGATTTACGCCAGTGGCCTGTGTTGATAATAAAGTGGCAATTGCGTCGAATTTTCTGTGACTGAAATCGGCTCGCACGCACTCACCGAGGACCACCTTTGCCCTACAGAAATGTATTATAATCATTGGTATAAAACATCTCCATGATTACAATGCATTTCTATGATTCGCCCCTACTCACACTAAGCGCGCCAGAACCAACCGGTCAGCAATGTACATCGTTTTTTTTACAGAGGCCCTCGTTATCACCAAATTACAGTTTGTCTACTTCAAAAGACCGCTCTTTTCATGATTAGTCAGTCTGATTGCCCCCCCTTATTTTTTTCATTTTGCGCGCAACGCATGCCTACCAATTCTCGATTATGAGGTCAAGCTCCCACCCCCACTTGCTACCCTTGTGCCTAGTAAGCCTTCTTTTAATTATGACCTCCCCCCCCAAAAAAAATAGGTGGGGTTCCAAAATCCACCTGGGTGGAGAGTGGCAAATGTAGATAAACGCCTCGCCAAAGTGCCCTGAAATAATTACTTTTTCATCTACCCTGAATTTTCTTGGTCCATTTGAAAGGAGCTGCACTTGATCTTTGTTATGCAAATCAACTCCTCCACTTAGTACTCTAGGTTGACTGCACGACTTTTATAGGTCATGTAGGTATATATGTGTGGAGCTATGTCGGGCATATTGGATGTGCTGGAGAGATCTCCACAGAAAGCAGGGACCATTCTGATTTATGCAGAGGAAACTATCAGGCCCTCATTGAGGAGAGTTTCTTCGAGTTTTGGTTTTGCCAGCTTTTGAGATACCAACTGGTTCTGCCAGCTTTGTATCAACTGGCAGTTTTGTTTTAAATTCAAGTGTAAGTCTTTGATATTTCTATTATTTTGGACAATCAAACTTCTCATATAGCGGTGAGATGTTAAGGCATTATGAAAGTATTTTTATTATTTGTGAACAACTGGTGTATTTCACCTGACCGCTACGTGGCCCAAACCTTAGTGAGGGGGATATTTACAAGCGCTCCATGCTTCAACGAATCACGGATCCATATAGGGACATCTATACCAACATGAAATTATATGATTATGATCAACCTCGTCAAAATTGACATTTTACGGTACGATGCAGTAAGTCTAGTTGACTGGTAAGCGGTTGATTACAATGTACTGTTTACTACACCTGAACTAGAATCAATGCGCATTGTTCTACTTCACGGTGAACTGGACTATCAAATAAAGCCTTTCCTACTTGAATTAAATTCAATACCATACCGGTCCGATACTTATTGTGAGATAATGTTATAAAGGGCAATAACTTTGTTTTATTCTCAACCAGAACATTATTGCGAAAACTTAAGTCTGTCACGGATTACCCTTGGAGTTTATTTACGTTTCACTCTCATTTTACATGTGGTTGTAAATGATTTCACATGTGGTGGTAAATGATGTAATTCTGCTAGCTAACACCGGACATTTTGTTTCAAAGTCTCTTGAATCTATGAAAAAAATGAATAATCAACCTTTACATATACCTCATTATATCTTCATTTCAAAAGTCCGGTAAGATTTAATAGGTACTATTAAAATCAATTATTAAATTTAATTGGTAATATTAAAACTAATAATTAACGATTAATTACACGAAAATCGAAAACTTTTGGAAAGAAAAGAGTGTGAAAAAAGATTTTCAATCAAAATTCAGTTTGTTCATTATATTGCCCTATGTCAGATTATTAAATGTAAGTATAAAGCTCAGTTGAATACGTGTAATATGAAATCTAATGAACCATTATGCCCTGCTTATATCTCACATTTACTGAAGGACAAAAAAGGATGCAGACATGTATATTATATCATGTTAAAAGAAAATGATGACAACTTGATTAAACTGTGTAATAGATGGCTTGTCAATGGCATTTCGATGGACACCAGAGATATGAACAATTATTTTAAAATGATGTTTCGATGTACAACTTATACTACAATGAGGTACTTTCAGTACCGACTACTAAATAAGATATTATATTTGAATAAGTATCTTGTAAAGATGAAAATAATTGTAGATGGAAAGTGCTCTTTTGTGGAAGGGAAGAAGAAAACACTTTACATTTTTTTTTATCAATGTCATGTGGTAAATCTTATCTGGGAACGATTTACAGACTGGTTATACAATTTAACAAGCTTTAGAATATTTTTTTTTCTGCTGTACATGTTTTGTTTGGTTTCATCTGTTCATAGAAAAAAGAAACGATGCTTTAAATTGTTTAATAATTTGGACGAAACAACAAGTATACCCTGCTCGTGTGAAAAATACCATACCTACTTTTGAGAAAATTAAACAACATATAAGAAAATGTTACAAAAATGAGAGGCAAATTAGTATTATGGAAAACAAAACACATAAATTTGATAAAAAATGGGTAAATTTCGAAAAAGTACTTTACATTTTGTAATAAGATTTCCGGACCTCGATTTGTATTTCTGTTGTATTATGTCAATTATATCATTGTTAAAATGTTTATGCAAATGTATGCCCTATCGGAGGGAAAAGAAAAACTTTTAAAAAAATAATTAATTGCAATGATTTTATTAATAAGAAGATATTTTTTTAATCTCTCAGGCCTTTGTAGGCCTAAATGTATCATTATTTCACACGAATAAACATTCTTTACAAAAATGAAATTTCATGATCAAGGTTGAGTTTGATATTTCTCTGTTAATCAAGTTTTCTCAAAAACTTTCATACTTTTTTCCTAAATAGGAGTACGGCAAAATTGATCCTTGTTTTTTTCAACCAATATTTATTTGACAAAAATTGATTATTTCCATTACAACTAGCAACCATTATATCTCAATGATTGTTTACAATATATATCATAAAAAATGTTTTGAGTAATCATTTACATTGGGGTGTCAGTCCGTAAAAACACAAAGTGTGAAGAGAAAAGATTTTTTTGAGAAAGATGTATAATTATCACAATTATTTCGTAATTAAATCATGATCATAATCTTTGTCATACTTTAGGCTACAAATGTACCCTTCTATTCACAGAAAATGAAAATAAAATTTAACTCATTACAAGGTTTTACTTGATTGATTTTCAAACAAATTTTTTTAAATATTTTTAAAAATACCTCACTTATCATGCTTAAAGAAACTGTTTAGAATTATCTTTTAGGTTCATTGAATTATAAAATAGAGACCTTGTTTATTTAGGCTATGCATGCTTCTTGCTAACACTTGTTTTAATAATAATAATAATATGAACATTTTTAATGCGCCGGTATCCATCATAAAAAGATGCTCATGGCGCAATAAAGAAAAGAAAAGAAAAGGAAAAAAAAAGGAAGGAAGAAAGAAAACCTACTAAAAAGAGGGGTACAATAATAATTACCTAAAAGCTTGCGTGAATAACCAGGTTTTAAGAGAACTTTTGAAAGTGGTGAGACAAGAAATATTGCGGATTTCTATTTGGCAGTTTATTCCATAGGAAAGGCCCAGCATGTTGAAAAGATCGATCCCCCCGTTTTGGTGAAATTATAGCAAGCAAATCACAAAAACAAGTATCACATAATATCACATTATACACTTGTACATCGGTAATTGATAATGAAAAAATATGAAATGATGATGACAACGAAGAACATTGCAATTTGTCTCTAACACAGATTGAAATTCATAAAAATCTAAATGATGAGAGAAAAACAACAATAAAAATAACAGGTGGAGTACTTACTTACCTGAGGATGAATCGATTGGTTTCCCGCGAGATGAAAGAGGTAAATGAATTTCCCAACAAGAAGTACTAGTAGTGTTTTGCTGAAATGATATTAAATTAGCGCAAAATATTCAATATTAATATGTAGGAAAGGAAGGGTTGGTTGGTCACACTTGAGCGGGTCGCAAGTGTTTAATCTTTGATATACAATTCCATCGGGCTGTAAATAGCTTCATGATATCTCTATGTACATAGACCTTTTTTACAAGCACGGTGTTTAATTTATAACATTGTATCATCATGTGCAACCTGAGCTGGTTAATACTTTGACGTCAAATTTAATTTCAAATTTATGGAATCGATATTTGTTTTGATAAATTTTGCTTTGATGACTGAAATACTTTGAATAAAGTATAGATTATTAATTGAATATTAATTATTTATATCCCCCAAACAAAACAATATAATTCCAGAAGCTTACTATTTAATCGCAGTTTGTTTTATAATCGATTTGTTAATCAATCTATAACATAAAAGTCCAACCCAAGACAGGAAGAATGATGAAGATCGTGGGGGGGGGGGGGGGGGGTGCTCGAGAAGATGGATGCCTTATCTTAAACGAGATAGATATTAAGAATGTTATTGATTACTCCTCGTCTAACCTCAACAGGGTCTTCAAATGAGACTATAGTAGCGCGTTTTGTTGTTCTCATCTGTGTTATAAATGAACGGACAATTACAATGCTGAACACATTTATAGAGCCATGTAACATTATGCGTAGCGATTGATTTTAGAGCTGGTTTGTATATTTGATTGCATTGCTTATTGTGTATGATCAATCGTAACATGAACCTCACTATCAAGTGTAAATTCTTTGTGTTACCGGGCCGTGGTCTACATTTCTTTGCTTCCCTCAATCTTTTCTCAATGTTTACATACTTTATCTTTTGACTTTGATGGAAGGGTGATGAGTTTTATATAAAGTAAGGTTAATCCCAGGCACTTGATTTGCGCTCGCATAATTAATGTAGGAAGAAACCAAATTACCCATCCTTTTTCATGATTTACAAAACATGATTAGAGTGTCCTATTTTCAGATCTGAAATCTCATTTTTTCAGCTCACGCTCGCATCAATCGTTTGGTTTTATACCTTTACCGTTAATGATTACAAAAAGTGCTAAGAATGTCATTTTTTTAGGTCAGAATGTCAAAAGAAATTCAGCTTCGCGCTCGCATTATTTAATACTTGAAATATTCATCGTTTTAATGGCTAACTGCAAAACCTCCTTAACAGGTCCCTTTTCGATCAAGCCAGAAACCATATTAAAACTTTCTGCTCGCGCTTCGCGCTCGCAGTAATTATCTAGTTACATACGCATCTTGTTCAGGTTCACGAACATTGCCCAGAATAGTCAATTTTCAGGTTAAAATATATACATAAAATTAAAAAAAATTGCAGCTCGCACTATTTAAATAGGGCTTATAAGATAATTACACTTGTTATGTTGTTTTTTTATAAGAATAAATCTTAGAAATGAATGTTAGGACATCGACGTTTTGCCCCCCTTATTTTCACGACCAAGAAAAAAAAGAGAGAAAAGGAAAGGGATAAGGGTGAAATATAGGCCTATTATTTTTGAAAAAAATTATGTCAAAATCTATAAAAAAAACTTTGATTTTAGTAATAAAAATGTTGAAATTTTTGGTCGCTCGCTTCGCTCGCTCGCAACTTCTTATTAATTTTTACATGATACGCTGTATAGAGCCCCCTCAAAATTTTTGGCTCATACTCCACGCATCGCATTTGAGTTTTCTTTGTTAACAAGGTATTCGATGATCAAAGTCCATTTCACTTTACTTGCGGAAAAATTATGCTGTATACAGCGCCGTTCTGTTGGAATACATACTGGATATGCATGTATAATAATCATAACGGGCGGATTTCCACTGCAAGCAAATTGTTAATAAAATATAATGTACAATTTCCTCATTGATTGGAGTCATCATACATTGGAATAAAGTCAATATGAAGGTAATATGATGTGTTTTGTTTTAGTAGACATTTTATAAATTATTATAAAAAAAATAGCCTTAATCTATATCTGGTTATGTTGATAATAAAATGCCTTGGTTACATTAATTCGTCTTTCCCGTACAATATCACTTTGATTAGCAAGATAATGATTTTCATTGTACTGTATATGTCTAAACTGATTACATAGACCAATAATTCATGGGCGTGACTGACAGAAGGAAGGGTACATTCTTGAAATGTTGGGCAATATACTGTCCACACAACAATTGGTTTAAAATATTATTCAACTCTGGGTAGTTTTCAACCAATACTGTATAGTTTTCGCCCAAAGCACACATTATTGGTTTAAAACTACCCAGAATTCGAATTTTTTAAAACCAATTGTTGTGTAGACAGTATGTTGCCCAACATTTTTAACAGTGTAGCAAATTGTTTTGATAATGCATCCCCCCTCAAAAAAAATCACAATCATAATCATATGTATTATACACTGTACAGATTATTGGGTAAAATTTTAAACAACACGAGGGTAATTATGTGTCCCAACCAATTTAGGGCAGTATTTTGAATCAAGCGGGAAGCATATTGTCCAGTATGGTTGAAATAAGCAGCAATTACTTTAGAATGGGCAACATTTTCATCACACTGGATAAATAAAAGTGCCAAAAGAAATGCCCAATGTTGGTTGGACACATAATTACCCTCATGGAGCACTTTTACCCAATATTTTTTTAGAGTGAAGGGGAACCCAGCCTTATTCATAAAATGCTGTGTTGGAAAGGAGAAAAATGAATAAAACAGAATGGTAAAACTAAGCAGAAATCGGGCAAGCAATAAGAAAGTTGGCTGCTTTAAAATTGAGATCCCTAAGAATATGTAGACTTCAAATTGCCAAATGAGTTAGTAAATTATGACAAGGGACAAGGACAACTTTCCCATAGATCATGTACTTAGTTATTGGGGATATGTGGTTTTATCCTAAGTACCCATCCCCTGGGCAGTAATCTCAACATAATAGGTAGCATATTGTTTTATGTCCTCATGAAAGAAAAATAAAATTTGAAATAAAACTTTTGAAACAATGACATTTAAATATAGAGAACATGGAATAGTAGTCCTTGCCTTACATCACTATGACATAAGGCCCGATGCCCCTCATAATGAACGCAAGTCGGTTCAAGTATTCTAAAAACTTGTTTTAACTGTTGAAAATATACAAAGAGTGTTGTATAACACTTAAACAAGGTTTTTTTTACTCTGTAGACTAAGGGCACTCTATATTGGGACAAACGAAAATATCTTCATGCACGACCAGCAAGTTTATAATTAGCAGACCATTGATTATAATTATATAATCTTTTGTTATTGTAATTGCAGCAAACATCTTAGATTATTATTGAATAATGACCCATGTTTCAATTAAATTCTGCCTTTTTTTAGAAGGGTGCGTATATAACCCGCAGACCACCATTTTTACTCTCAAATTACGATTTCAATGCATAGCACAATTCTCTTCGCAAAGAAAAAATTATCACCGTTCAAAAACTGTTTTTTTTTCGTCGCCTCTTCGTTCCAAAGAGCGTCGCCTTTCTGCATGTATGTGAATTCGGTTCGCACGCTGCACGCTCGGACGCATGCATCGAAGTCCGTATTCAGAGATGTGATACAAATTATGATTATAATGGGGGGGGGGGGGGGCTACATCTTTATGTACATCTTTATGATTCACCCCTACCATGCATATTCGCACTAAGCGCGCCAGATTCAGTCGGTCATCAGTGTACGTCGTTGCTTTACAGAGGTAATCGTTGTCACCAAATCGCAAATCAGTTTGCATAGTTCCGAAGACTGTCTTTTTCACGATTAGTCAGTCTCAATGCCGGCCCCCTGTTTAGTTTTTTTTTGCCTGCAACGTTTACCTACCAATTCTGGGGCCAAGCCCTCGGCCTGGCTACCACCTTCATGTATTGTGACTAGCGACCCTTCGCTGAATTATGACTAGTGCTTTTTCTTTTTTCTATATTGACTCCTGGTCAGTATGACTATAGCATCTGGACTCCGAGGATAGATGGAGATCCAAAGTATTTTTTTTCCATCTATCCTCTGTCCGAAACGCACAACCGAGGGAGTGAAGCAAACGAATCCATTAACCCTGTTTTGTTTTGAACTCTGTCTCTCTTTGCAATCCTTTCTACCCTTTTTTTCCAATCTGCATGCTCTTTCATTATTTTCCATAAAAGTTTTCTTCTTTTGACATTGAAATTAAAGAGCTGACAATTCGTTGTAAAAGCTATGACAAGAAAATCTACGTAATGTTTGAAAGGAGATATTAGTATTAACCAAATTTTTGTTATAAAAACAAAACAAGAAAGTTCGATTTTCACTGTAGATATTTTGCACCAGCTACCCCTCTCCCCATCCCACGTATGAGAAAAAAAATCGTGAAGTTGCCGTGACCAAGTAGTTAAATCGCCTGACAAAACATAAAACATTCAGGATTCGAATCCTTGTCATTGCACCTTCATAGCAAGGCATTTATCTGCACTTCTCTTTTATTATACAAGAAATACACGAAATTATTAATAATAATGATATGCAACATTTTATATGGCGCTTTATACGATGATTCTAACTGGTGCATTCTTATTACCCCCGGCTTCAGTACAGCTACTATTAGCACGGCCGCTCGAGCGTTCAAGGAATTTCTTCCTACCTGGGCCCCGTTGCATAAAACTTTTGCCGGAGTTTTTTACGGCAAAAAATCAGGAAACTACGGCAAAAAAAAAATTGCCGGAGTTATCCATTGCATAAAACTTTGCCGGAGTTTTTTACGGCAAAACTTAAAAAAAACTCCGGCAAATCAAGTGGGTTTTTGCCGTAGCTCCTGTACCAACGGCAAAGTCCTAAAAACTCCGGCAAAACTATTTCAAGGCAGCTGCTCAGGATCTGTCCCAAGTACCATATACAGTATTCACCTGTCTATGGCTTCAAGAATAATTAGAAGGGTGACATAAGCCTTGTATAGGCTACGCAATAAGGTAATTACAGAAAATTTCATATAATGTAGTAAAAATAGGGCCTAGGAAGATCTAGATTCTAAGTGAAGTGGGGGGAATAATAGTTGGTGGTTTCATTTTTTTAAATTTATCAACCCTGTGACAGCTCAATAATAAAAATCTTCTAAGATAGAATCTAGTTCTAGTTTAAGTAAATCTATATGATTATAGTGTTTTTGAAAAGTTATGCTGTGAATAGAGCGATGCAGTTGGACTAAACACTTTAAATTACTCAAAACATAAGGCTTTAAAGTTGAACTTGAACTTAGGCAGTCTGCTCTTTTTCTTTGCTACCGTGAATATCGCCAGAGCCTCCGGCTGGCGAGTTGGCCGCTGGTTCAACCTCTATGCGATATGCAACGATGTGTTGTTGGAGTACCTCCTAAGCCGCCTCAATTTTTGCTGTTTTTTACCATTTAACCATCTTTGTAAATCCAAATATGTACAAGTTCTACGAGACATACCAAGAAATACTACCCTAAATCAACTGAAATACTCGAAGTATGAGCTAACTTTATTTTAACGATTGAACAGACTTGTACTGCAAGTTCAATTTTACGAGGAAAACTTGAACAGCAGTCGATACGGCCCAGTCCCACACTTGCAAAAATAAGTTGGAACTTCAAAGTAAGATTAGGACGCGCTCATTGGACATCTTAATTTCTCACCTTTGCCAGTCTCATTTTTCTTTAACAGGTCATAAAAACTGGGTGATGATTGAGAAGAAGGGGCATGCCGGAGGAGGTCTATCTTTCACTCAAAACAGGCCTAACTTTTATTTTTCTTTCCCGTCGCTCGGCTTGCTCCAGTCCAAGACAGACGACGATCGAGCACGTAAACAAATGAAAAGGGGAAATGAAATATCCGACTGATATATTTATCAAAACTTACACTATATAATACAGTGACCCGAAATTTGTGTGGATTCCTTTTTAATTTCACACTTGTGTCTACATGTATATGATAGAAGGCTGGGAACAAAATGTAATAAAGTAAGAAAAACTAGCCATCATCGAAAGTTCCTGAACGGGGACAACTGAGAGATGTTTTATTTTTTTCTTTGTGGTTGCTTTATAAAACCCAGGAATAAAACTCAATTAATGATAACCTCCATGATGGGATGAAACTGTCCCCAAACATCTAACATACAATAAGAGAGAGAGAAAGAGAGATAGCAAGAGGGGGATTATTCTGGAAGAGGGGGGGGGGGGGGGGGGGTAAACAGCCTAGGTCTACACATTGTATTTACATTGGATGAAAGTATGTATATCCAAATTATTTGACAAGGAACAAATAATTAAATTCATGCAATTCAATCACACCACCCCCTCCTCAATGCCATTATTCAAAACATTATAATATTGTTAGAAAAAGTGGAGGAAAACATTTTGTATCACATTTGTCCATAATATTTCAAAAAGGTTCTTTTTTGTTGTTGTTGCTTTCTTGGCAATGTTAAAAATATTTCCAAAATATCCAAATTAGCAATTTCATAAAACATAGATCCATAGTGTTGAAGGTGTGGCAATTATATGGGTGGGGGGGGGGGGCGAACAAGACTTGATGTTTTTCTTGGTAATATTTTATGTAACAATCAAGAATATTTTCCTTTATGGGCCAAGAGGGATGGTGCAATTGTATTTTTATAGTCGGACGCCGACCTAAGGGTTAAATCATTTTATTTCTACTGTCAATTAAAATATCAGTCACACAAATCAGACATCTCTTTCTTAATAATTCTCCTTTCTTTCTTTTTCTTCCTCTTCTCTCTCCCTTTCTCCTTTTTAAACAATTTAATTCTGAATTATATATTTAAAATAATTTAATTTGCAATTGAGAATGGGGAAGACTTATCACTTATTAAGAACAGTTTTCTTCTCTCAATTAAATTACGGTCACACAACTCGGATGTCTCTTTCTTAATACTTTCTTTTTTCTATCTTTTCTCTCGCAATTTATCCTCTTTTAAACAATTTATTTCTCATAGAATCATACATTTAAAACAATTTTATTTGCAAGCGAGAATAGGGAAAAACTTATCACTTATTAAGAACAGTTTTCTTTTTTCAATTAAATTACAGTCACGCAACTCAGACGTCTCTTTCTTAATACTTTCTTTCTTTTTCTATCTCTTCTCTCGCAATTTATCCTCTTTTAAACAATTCATTTGTCATTGAATTATACATTTCAAATAATTTTATTCGCAATCACTTATTAAGAACAGTCAGAGTGACAGTCAAAAGAACTTGTTATGAACCATTATAATACTTTTAATTTAATTGAAAATAATTTTTATCAAGTCATATTTTAATTTCAATGCAGTATCCCATACCCTTATATGCGTATTGAAAGATGTGATTGAATGTTGACAAGGTCCCTTTTCTTTTAAATCAACATAACAGTACCCTTGGAAAATGTTTTGCAGATGGCGTAAGATTGGAACTATGGCTAATGACACCAGTGTGAGATCCACAAACAATGCTGACAGATCATATAACAGACTTGCAATATGAACATGTATAAATAAACTTTAAAACTGTTCTTGCACAGGGATTCCCATCAAGATTTCAAAACCTAAATTTTTATGTTGCATTGCAAGGCATTTGTTCAAATTCTACCGCAGTATTGAATGAATAACATTATCTTCTATCTACTGAGATGAGAATAAAGTTCAAGTTTAACTTTCTCAATCCTGAAGAATGTAGTCTTTGTCACTTTTTGTTCAAAATTATGAGGCAATGACATCAACAACTTATGCCTAGGTCACATTCGCCGGTGGCATTATGGCGAGTCGAAATCAACCATTTTACTCATCCTTGTACCAGCTTCATGTAGGTGGTTCGTATAGTAATACATAAAACGACTGATTTTGACTTGCCGTAAGGCCACCAAATGTGACCAAGGTATAACTCATTTTCATATTACTTGCTAAAATATATGCTTTTGGAAATTTCCAAAGTTCAAGGTGATTCAATTCTAACATGAAAAATTGATTTGAACAACATGAAATTTTTATTTACTGATACTAATCATAATGTAGAATGTGTGATCATAGCAAGAGAAATACGATAAATAAGCTTTCCAAACGTGTCGATGCAGTTGGTGGTTTCAGCTGTTGGCGCACCAAGTGCGACCAGCGCGGTCACATCACCATGCCGAAGCTCCGGCGGCAATAGACATGGCCGAGACGCAGACCCCGCAGGCGCTTGCGACACAAAAATGGAACGATTCAAACGTGTTAAAAAATCGTGAATCTCACTTTCACGGTGTGAGCACGGATTCAAAACAATACACAGATATTTTTGCAACTAATTAATCGACCTATAATGATAAAAATAGCAAGTATCAACACATTTCATTAAAAAAATATCAAGCTTACCGTTCTATGGAGTCTCCATGATTTTTTCAGCAGCCGCAGATACCGATCGCGATATCGGCTGATATCGGCGTTCATCCTCGTTCAAGTTTATTCAGTCTTAAAAAACTCTGGCAACTTAAAAAACTCTGGCAAAAGTTTGCCAGAGTTTTTTTGCCATGAAATTTTGACCGAATTTGAAACTCTGGCAAAAAACTAAGGTTTTTGCCATAGAAAAACTATGGCAAAAATAAGTCTGGCAAAAGTTTTATGCAACGGGGCCCTGGTATCCATTTACTATACACCTGGGTGAAGAGTGACAAATATAGATAAACGCCTTGCCAAAGGACTCGAGAACCGCGGTTAGATTCGAACCCGAACCTTTTCGTTCAAAGTCCAGACAATTATCCACTAATCCACAGTTTTTTACCGATATATTGTATGATCGATTACAATGAAATGAATAATTACCTGTCTTATAAACACTGTTGGTTGATTTATTTTAGTTTTAGTTGAGTTGAATGAATGTTATTCCAAACGAAATACTTTTCTGTAATCACTCTCTTGAATCCTTAAAAGAAAAATACCGAAGAGGATAAAAAGATCCCACTTTCTCCATAATAATCGACCCTTGAAAATACATCATTATATTTTCATATTCAATAGTGCGCTTATAGTAGTGATGTAAATAAACCATAAGTATGAGATGAATTTATTTTTAAGGGGGATAATTTTGTGTGAAACTCTGAAAAAATTATAGCATACTTATTTCTTTCACACGTATAAATATGATTTAAACAAATGATATTTATGATTATGGTTAAGTTTTCTATTTTTCTGTTCACTGAGATTAATTCCTCAATATCTTTCTATTTTTTTTTGTATAAGCGGACGGATACGTGAAATGTTTGCAATTTTCAGCAAACATTTCTTCGACAAACGTGTAATATTTTCATGGCAACTGATAATCGTGTATCTCACTGATAATATATGACACTTATATAGAAAATGAAAAAAATGAACTTATGACAAGCTTTAACTTGCTTGATTTTCAAATAAATTTTGAAAAGTATTTCAAAAATACCTCACTGAAAGAAACTTAAAAATGATATATTTGTTTCATCAGAATCATTAAATAGAGACCCAGCATATTTACTAGGCTAGCATGCTTATTGGTAAAAAAAAATTGTCTAGATGAAATGATAGCTATTAATCGTGAAAGTAAATTAAGTTAGGCGTACTTACTAATAGATGAACCCTGTCCTGCCAAAGACTTTCTTGAAATGAAATAGGTCGACTGAAATTTACAACAGGAGAGACGTAAAATGTTTCCTAGGTAATTGGTTATATACCAGCTTGGCTTTTACCAGCAAAATGCTGTCCTTCCGAAATGATACGGGAGTTACCATAAACAGGAAAAAAAGGGTACAGTTATAGTCATCAATGGAGAGTCATCAATGGAGAGTCATAGACAACCTTGTTGTTTCCATGAAGGTAGAAACGGGAGGAATTAATATCTATTGTTATAACTTGCCTTTTATAGTATAACCATGATTAAATGCAACATGTGCTGGTTAATATTTTATGTCAAAGTAAATTGAGTATTTCTAAAAGACATATTAGTTTTGACAAATTTTGCAATAATAACTGAAACAGTTCAATAAAATTAGATTAATACTTTAAAATTGACTTCGCTGACCAATATATCCCGTTAACCGTGACGATGTAGTTCCAGAAGCTTGCGATTTAGTTGCAATTTTGTTTATAATCGATCTATGACACAAAATCCGAACCCAGGCAGGGAGAATTTAATATAAAGATCGGGAGGGGGTCAGGGGTGGATGGGTGCCTTATCTTAAACGAGATAAATATTTAAAATGTGTCCTGGTCTAACCTTAACAAGGTCTGGAAAAGAGACTACACTAGCACTACGAATGGATGCATAATTACAATGCTATACACATACTGGAGCCTGTAACCTTATTCTAGAGCTGATTTCTGCAATAATTTGCATTGCTTGTTGTGTATGATCAATTGTAGCATAATGCTCACAATCAAGTACAGATCATTTTTGTTAACGGGCCTTTGGCAACATTTCTATGTCTTTTTTCTATCATCATTTTTTTTGTCATAGTTTATACATACTTTATCTGATGAATTGTGAAAAGTCTGATGACAGTTTTAGATTAAGTAAGGATAAAAAAAAATGCGCGGGCCTAAAACAGATTAGGCACTTGATTTTCTTCCCAGTTTTAATATTTGTTTGAAGAAATTGAAATATTACGTAAACATTAACGATTTTACTATGATTTTCGTATATTTCCTTGTTAATTAATCCTTTCTGTGTTTTATCTTCATTTGTATTAACAGTGGAGCGGTTTTTTAATCATAAACAGTGGATAAGTAAAATGATAATACATTTCAGACTTATTCCTGAAAACCGCAACATGTGTCTAAGTTGGAGATAACAATCATATTGTATGTTTGTATCCGTCTATGACCATTTTAAAGTAATTATATTTAGCCTATCCATATTTATTTGAGTTTATGATAAGGCCCTTATCGTGCTGATCGTAGTAAGAAACGAGCACAACTTATATTTTTTTATTAAGGACCTTTCTTTGCAGATCAATATCTTCCGGCTTTAGTCGTTTTATTATTCATGTTTTTATTTAGGCTCATTAAAAACACATGGATTCAATAGCTTATCTCTTAAATTGACTTATTGTATTCACTGTAAGCACATCCATAATTCATGCATAACCAAGTATAAGAAGAAAAAATCAATTAATGCTGGTTTCTCGACCAGAAATCACCCTTTAGTTTAAACATCTGAAATATTAAATGAGGAAGTGAATCTCAACATACAGCAGATATTTTGACAGGATGCGAATATGCTGGGTGCGGCCTTGCAGGGTACACGATAGTCTCTGATTGGCTAGACAAGTCACATGACGTCTATAACTGACCAATCAAAATGTACATGCTGGGTTCATCTGGTCTGGATGGAATTCCCCGTAATGATGATATCGCTACCATTTGTAACCTCTGTGCATGGATATATATATAGGATATAACGAATCACATTTTCAGCCAATCATCATCTTACGTCACTGTGCAGATTACAGAGCTCGCGATGTGCATTGCTGCGGTTTACCATTTCGACGTTTGGCTTCATCGAGTGAACATTGGTGTCCAGTCAATAATCATTGATTAACATCATAATCAGGTAGATCATAGAGAAATATTTCTGGTTTTCCTGTGAAATAAAGATACAGCTGTAAATGGAAAGCTTGTAATAATCATATTCGGAGCACCGTTGCGGAAGAGTTATGTTCAATCATACATTTTTTTTAATCTTCAAAATAGACGGAAAAGGGCGTTTCTACGATTTGTCGGAGTTTCGTTTTGTTGCAACGCTTTCTGCTATTGGTCCCAGAATGTGATTTCTCCGGGCAGCTTTAGATTTCAGGTTTTGTGGCACGCTTGAGAAGAACAATTACTATAGTCGTTGTATTGCGCATATGCCTAACTATAATATTTTGGAAAATAAAGTTTGTCATATACGTAGCAAATTTCAAACTGATTTTGGATCGAGGATGATGTTACATTCGATCAGAAGGACCGGTTTGAATACTTTCATCTTTGTGATGATCAGATGGAGTGCACTGATTCCTCAACCAAATTGATTTACGGTGTGTGAACTTATTCGTCATTTTGAAACATGCGGTTAGTTTGCCTGCTTTAGATGTAAAAACATATTTCTGTATATTCTTGGTTGCGTTTGATTAATCATGGACAAATTAAGGTGGATGGAATGTTGGTACATCTGTACATGATGGACCAATGATCAACTCCATTTCGAACATGTGAGTACAAACTGCTTGTGTATGATTTTTTTTGTTAAAAATTATGATCTCTTTAAACATACGAGTGGTAGA
Organism: Lytechinus pictus; assembly: GCF_037042905.1. Lineage (NCBI taxonomy): Eukaryota > Metazoa > Echinodermata > Echinoidea > Temnopleuroida > Toxopneustidae > Lytechinus > Lytechinus pictus. Next base: position 6,990,076 of record NC_087259.1, read on the forward strand.
ATGTCGTAGTTTCCTGATATGTACGCACAGTAAAACGCGTGCTGTATATATATTTTTTTTGCGAACGAACGTGTGATCTGTACAATACTTCATTGAATTTCCTGTCTCTCCCTCTAGCTTTTCCTTGCATGAAAATGATTTATTCTTGGAAGATAGTATCCTCCGATATAACTGTAGGGCATATCATGCGAGGTTTTTATTTTTGGACTGTAAAAGTTATCTAACTTTTTTCATTATTGCACTTGTATTGCACTTGTAGAAGTCTGGTCCTAGTCCTTAGCCATAGGACATCATAAGTAATATGAAAACTATATTTATACAGTCGTCATATGAGGAGGACATATATCTCGATATGCTCTCTTTATGATCATGCTCGTACCCCCTTAAGTTAAAGAACTCATGAAACTCGATACTCTGCAGGCCTTTATCATGCTTGTAAATGTAAGTTGATTAGTAGAGAATTTGATATACAGACTGGATTACATAATCATTTTTGACAACATTCCCTTACCAATACCATCCCCTCTTTCAGTCGTACACCCCCCCCCCCCCCCTTTCCGCTACAACCCCACCCTTACGGATTCATGCCAACCAATACAAGTCAGGACTCTCAGCAATAAGAAGGTATTTATTGTAACATTCCAACCGACCCGCACACTTTTCAAAATGGCGCCCAATAATGGTTGCTAGGTCGGAGCGCGATCAGCACCAATCTTGCTTCAGGCATGTCAAGAAGGGGGTGGGGTGGTTAACGTCCTTTGTTGATTCCAAGTAACAGGGTTAATTTTTTATGTACATCGAAACTCATTAGAAATCATGAATGGAAATTATGGAATATCACATGATCTCATGTAGTACATAGCGCTTTTAATGTTTCTAAGCAAAGCATACTGTTACCCCGGATCTAGCACTGCTACCCTGATCGGGTGCTCAAGCATTCAAGGGTACCAATTTACTACACCTGGGTTGAGAATGGCAAATGTAGATAAACGCCTTGCCAGAGGACGCAATGCTGTGGTGAGGTAAGAAAAAACCCTATGTAGCTGGTCAAACATGTTTAGGAAATAACAAATTTATAAGCTTGTAATACTGCACATTTCAATTTTTTGCTAAACCAAAAATCACACAATAAAGTTGACGAGATGGGACAGGTTCGATTCCTGTGAGATTCCGATCATATTAATATCGATCACAAAGAATCTTCATCGGTGTCCGTTCATCATCAATATTGTGTTGAATAATTAATGCAATCATTCTAAATGTTATGGAATATAAATTTTCCCTTTGGGAGTATATTCTATTTATCACTTTGATAATTTTCATTACAATATTTTCGTAAAATTTGACCGGAGAGTTTAGTGCCAATTGAATTTATGTATTTTATTCATATACCTACCTAATATATAGTGAATGAAAATAAAATAAATTTTGATTTCAGTATGTTATCTATAGGCCTAAACTTCAAATCTATAATCCCGATACTCGTACATTGACGTGAAACATATGGGTTTTTTCGCGATCCAATATATCTTTAGCAAGTTAGTTATGATTTAGCTATTTACCCGATTCTTAATCATTTACTTTCAATTACTCTATTTCTGCTTTATTTTTCCCTCATCCTTGCCAATTGTAATAGCTTGAATCTTTAAAAGATTCATATTCATTTTCATGTTATTGATATAATTTTATTGTTCAAGCCACCTTTCTATGATATGAATTATATGAGCTCATAATACTTTTTAATCTATTAAAATAGATGAATAAAAAGGTGTCGCCACAGCGGTGTAGGAGAATGTGACGTATCCACTCTTGTTTTTTTTTTGCAAATTGACCGGAAATGGGAAGGTAGTTTGAAGAAGAGAATAGAGAGAGAACGTAATGAAAAACGCGGAAACCGAAATAATAGATGGAGAAAGAGAGAGAGAGAGAGGGGGGGGGGAGAAAGAGGGAAAGAATATCCTGTTATTTTGTCATTTTCTTAGCGACAAATAATTTTATGTGCCAGGTTTTATCACATTATTTTAGTGAGGAGAAGAAAAAGAAAAGAAGGAGAAAAGAAGGAGAAGAAAAAAGAAGAAGACAAAAAAAAAGGAGAGGAGGAAAACAGAGGAAATAGTTTATAAGATTCCTAACATCATTCACCACTACCGTCATTATCACCAGTGATATTACCATCATCATTATGATCGTCATCATGACTATCTTCATCGTCATTATAATAATCTTCGTCATTCTCATCAGTGTTATCATCATTCACCACCACCGTCATTATCACCAGTGATATTAACATCATCATCATCATCGTCATCATGATTATCTTCATCGGCATTCTCATCAGTGTTATCATCATCATCATCACCATCGTCATCATTATCATCATCACCATCATCATCATCATTAACATCATAATCACCCTCATCATCATCATCATCATCATCATCATCATCATCATCATCCCATTTCTGGTTGTCAGCCACAATGCAAAAGAAAACAATAAATAAAATTAGATCAAATCGAATTAAGCTCGACTACCAGTATTTTATATTCAAACGTATAAACGACAGCTGTTTGGGCATTCAGCATAAAAATATAACATAATATTGCTTCATAATTTCACATGGATTACACTCAAGAGGAATAAATGTGCAATCACTTGCAATTTTATTCACATGGAATATATCACTGTTTTAATCATTTCAGTCACTGTTTCATCCCTGACACCACAATGAAGGTTCAAATTCACGTTCAAGAAAGGTATAATTACCACGCTTCCGCCATATTAAACCTTCTCATGATAATGGGTCCAGAGTAAATATAGATATGCATAATCGACACAGAGCCTATTAAAGGGGTACTCCAGGCTGAAAATAATATGATTTGGACAGATAAAGAAAAATCAGACAGCCACAGCAATGAAAATTTCATCAAAAATCGGGCGTGAAATATCAACATTATGGCATTTTGAAAATGTGCATTTTTCGGTGAATCATTTCCATGCATGTCTTCATGAATATTCAATAAGCACACTGATGATGTAATATTCCTCAAAGAACCAAAAAGAAAAATATATTGCAATTTGATTTAATGCATGAAATATTCATTGCTGCAATTCATTTTATTATACGGGGAGGGGCTGTCATATAAACATGTATGAAAATCTGAAATAATTATGATTTCATCTTAGAGCATATATAGGAAAAGGGAAAGCAGGGATGTGATACCATCGTCACACTTAATGAACATTCATGACGATGTGCATAAACTGTTTTCACAAATTATTGCTATACTTTCGGATTTTGATGATATTTTCAGCATTTTGCTCAGTAAATTTTACTTTATTTTTTAGATAAAATTATTGTCAACATGGAGTACCGCTTTCATTGTTTATACGCAAATATGAACAAGATATTTTGTATTTACATTATGTAATAATATGCATAATAGTCAAGAGACTCTCTGTGCGCTGTACAAATATTAAATTACTGAATCATACGAACTATACATTACACATAATTTAATTTATCCATTAAACCTTTAAAAAATATGTCTTACAAATAAGAAAAAAATACATCAACACATAAACGTTACAAAATTAATGAAGACAAATAATATTTAACAACAACTTACTTCATCGAGCATTATAAATATTATTTTGAATAAAAAAATAATGTACTGTTGTGTAACAAGTAACAAAATGTGTTTCAGAATTTCTTCTAAAATACCCTGGCGTAGACCATGATAAAAAAACGCGTTGCTTTTAGCATATCATACAGGTATGGTAATTAATTGGGGGAAATCGTAGTCAATTAAATGCAGCACATGCAAAATATAGTAAGATATATCAGGGGGGCGTTTCATGAAAGGACTTGTCGGAGGTTTTATCCGACAAGTCCCATTTTATCCGACAGTTACCATAGGAACAGTGCCTCTCTGCCAATCAAAATCATGGAAAGATGTCAGACCTGACAACTTGTCGGATGAAAATATTGATGAAACGCTCCCCAGGTGTTTATTTCAGAAAATTGTGGATATATGCAATTTGTAAAGTAATGGCGATCGTTCCTCTGTTGATCCAACAGAACCTTTCCTCCCTCTATCAAATCCGATACCATACACCCTCATCCCCTCTCCCAACTAAAGAATGTGATCACGATCACTGCCCTGATAATCCAAGGAAAGCTTCAGTACAAAAAACGTTGTTTAAGCCTGTCACTCTAAAAACAAGTTGTTTAAACTTGTTTGTAATTGTTTAAACTGTTTAAACAACTTGTTTAAAAAAGTTAAACAGTTGTTTAAAAAGTTTAAACGGTAGTTGTTAGAGTGACGGGCTTAAACAACGTGCTCAAAATTTTAAACAGCGTTTATACAGTGTTGTCTTCCTTCATCAGATCCATTGTCTCACAATCCACCCCTCCCCACCCCCTTTCCAAATTACAAATTAAAAAAATGTGATCCGCGATCATTCCTCTGGTAATCTCAGAGAACATTGTCTCCTTTCATCGCATCCATTGTCTAACCCACCCTACAACCCCCTCTCCCAACTAAAAAAAATGTGATCCGCGATGATCCTCTGAAAATCCTAAAGAACCTTGTCTCCCTCCATCAGTCCACAGAAGACCCTATAATGGAATCATGGAAACATGATCAATTGAAGTAGGATAATGAGCAATAAATATGACATACCATTTCAAGTAGCACAATGAGACGAACATTTTGAGGGGGCCAACGTGGCGTATGGGACAATATTTTTTGTAAAGGCTGCGAACGAGCAGGAAATTGACCCTATTAAGATGTTATCTTTGTTTAGATTTTAACATAATACTCATAAGATATTTTTATATTTCACTCCTTTTGGTTTTCGTTTCTCGGTTTTTTTTTTCGTGAAAATTTCGGGATCCATCCCCGCTATATGTACGGCAGTGTTTGCCATTGATACATAGACGACCGAATCTTTATTCTGAAATCTTTGTTCTCGAAAATCGACTCTTATGAAATTCTAGGGACTATGTATTCATATTTCCCAACGCTGTAGCTTTGGCTAAAATTAACTATTACCCCCCCCCCCTCTCGCAGAGAAGGAAAACAAAGTAATAGAAAGAACCTCTGTATTACTTACAAGACATTGGTTCTTCGTCAAGTGTCCCTGATCCCGAAGTTTTTTCTGGAGCAGTGTCCAGTTCCACACTGATATTTGTTTCTTCCTGTACATCCATGTTTGTCACGATCTCCTTTTCTTTCTTTAAAATGTAGAAAAGGAATCATATAAAGTAAATGATGAGATGGAGAGAGAAGACTATTTTATACTTGAGAAATTATGCGAAATTTACTTTATTTGATTTCTCCCGTCATTTAACTTCACCAAAAAACGTGAAATGAGAGAAGTGATAGCATTCATGCATATTTTAAATAGGGCCCATATCGAGTTAGAATAGAGTTTCTGACAGTTTTTTTTCCCCGCAAAGTTGGTATATAATCAATTAGGCCCATATAGTGATCACTTTTCTTCTTAGTTATGGGACAGTCACATTTTGCAAGCGATGGCCGTACGGCGAGCCGAAACATAGTCAGGCAGCATAATTATTCACTTATTGTAATTGGTGACATCACAAGGAACAACTTTCAACTTGGTGACATATTTCTAATGGTCATCTTGACCATGTTAGGGGTCAACATGGGGTCGATTGCGGTCAATATTTGAACATTTCCCGATTTGTCGAGTGATAAATCATATTGTTTGTCTTGTTACACTAAACTAAAAAGTGAAAAAAACCAAATACCCTTGACTTCTCGTTAAACAGTTATGACAGGAAAGGTCAAAAGGTCAACGGAATTTCATTTAATGCCAAATAACACTAAAAGTGTTTAAAGCTAATTTTCCGTATATTATTCGTGTTTTGTTTATGTATTTTTTAATTATTTTTGATATTGATATAAAGTTCATCTTCAGAAGTCCTTATCCGGAGATATAAAGAGTCAAGACATGGTCATGGGGGGGGGGGGGGGGGGTGGTGAGCTCATTTGAGAACAATATACATTAATAATAATGTGAAATAATAATTAGTAGGGTGCATTTCATCATCAGCCCACCTAATCAATGTTCCTGGCTATTTTTAAAGATATAATTATTTTCAGCCATTCCATGCGCAAGTTTTAAAAAGTGTTTTGAGATACATTGTTTTGGCGTTGTGTTGCGTAGGAGCGGCGTACAGTTGCGTAGTGTTGTGTAGGCTTGCGTAGACTTACGTAGACTTCACCAGTGCGCAAAAAAAGTACATGTTTAATTTTTGCGTCCCCCGTACCCATTTTGCGATGAGTTTCGTAGGCAAAACGAATGGAGGCGTAGCGTTGCGTAGTCTCTACGGATAGGTACGCAACTCTACGCAGATCTCTGTGTGAAACCCCGGCCCTTAAGGGTTTGTCAAGTCATTTCGAGGTATTCCTGCAATACCATGATAACACAATGATGAAGTCAACGTCTATGTACACTGCACATTTTTTTGCTTAGTATAACAACACAAATAATTTTACGAGTCACTGACACAATCAGGGCATTATTTTATTAAATATTTACCTACATTAACCCAATTTGACCCCTAAATGAGAGTAGACCAAGTGGTTATTAGACCAATTGGCTATTAGACCAAAAGGTAATAGACGTGGTGATATTGGACAAAGTGGATATTCGACCAATTGAAAATAATACAATTAGACTAAATGATAATAAACAAAACGGCTATTAGACCAACTGGCTATTAGACGAGATGGTAATTAGACGAAATGGTTATTGGACTACGTTGATAGTTGTTGACTAACTAATGGTAGACGAAATGATATCAGACCATGCGATAGTGGGGAAAAAGGCAGTAGACGAAATGGCAATAAACCGATAAATATCCATACAATGAGTAATTCTGATTTCCAAATCACTTAATTCTCTTTCTCGTGTCTCAAAATACTAAGTGAAATCATATTTTATATCTTAACTGTAGCTCGAGTCCTGAAGAAAATACCGCTGCGACATTATGCGTTGCGACATGTGACATTATGCGTTGACACTTTGCTGCGACATTATGCGTTGCGACATGTGACGTTATGCGTTAGAAAAACTACGACATTATGCGTTGACTGCGACATTATGCGTTGGTGCGACATTATCGGTTGTAACAGGGCCTTTTTATCAAAAAGGAGACAGTGGCAGAGCGAAGATTCAAACTCACAACTTGTATACGATTATGAGTCCAATGCTCATAACCACTTACACGACCCAAAAATGTCATGACAAATTATAGCCCCAAGAAGATTTTTAACATGTTTATTAAGGTTTGCTTTATGTGGAACAATTAACTTTAAAATATCAATAAGTATATTCTGTGTAGCACTTGTCTGATACATTATCTGAGTTGGTCACAGTTTTGAAACAGGATTTAGAGGGCAGCATTATATCTTTTCAACTTCGTTCTTTAAGTTTTATTTTGTATCCGGAGCTTTTATTCATATTGTGAATTGGATAGTGTCAGCATTCATGTATACGGCCTATTGATAGCCATGACAGAGAATAGACCCCAGAGGGTTTTTAACATACTTAATGAGGATTGCATATAGGAGAAATGTTTAACTTAAAATGAAATTTCGATAAGCCTATGTGTTAGTAGCTGCACTTTTAATTTTATTTTGAGTTGATGAAACTTTTAAAATAGCATATAGAGGTGCAACATTCACATTTATCAACTTTGTTCTTGAGGTATTATCTCCATCCGAAGCTTTATTCATATTGCTTATTTTTTCCAATTTGCATTATTATACTCTATGCCATTACTTGTTTTAATAATTTCGAATAATATTGCAGTGGGCAGTGAAGTTTTCTGTTCTTATTAATATATTCACCTGCATTTGCAGCACGATTTCTACTTCACAGGAGAACTTCGTCGTACTGAATGTAGCGTCAAAACGAAAACCTGGACCCTTCATCGATATCTAGCAAAATAAAAACAAAGAAAAATAAAAAAAAGATAAAAGACTGATAAAATAGAAACCAATATACACAATCGACAAATCTCACATGAAAACAGAAGTGAATTGACATTTTTTTTATATAGTAATAACTGCCAAAAGAGAAGTTAGAATTAAGCTTATGAAGATTTCTCCAAATCAGTATGTCCAAATTGACTTTTAACAACTAAATACTTCTATTTGAGAAAATCAATGCTTTATACCACTGCCTTATACATTCATTGTCTAATGACAAAAATCATATTTCCTTACCTTATTTTCACGGTGATTTTCGTCAATGGGGTAGGTTTCACCAGTTGCCATTCCTAAGCGTGAAATGAAAATCAATTGTAAATTTTTCATTCAATGTGGTTCTATAATCTCCGGAAAAATACATTATAATACATCACAAAACATATATAATACATTTCTTTCATATTATAGTCTGTTCCCCCCCCCCCCAAAAAAAATAGTTTTTTTCTTCTCACCACATTATAGCCAAATTTCTACTAAACGTTATTTTAAAAAAATAAAAAGAGTTAGTAGCCTTCCAATATGTGAAATAATTATTAGTCTTGTCTAGTTTTTTTTCTTTTCGATTCGTTTCTTCTCTAATCCTTCCTAAATTATGTAATATTGATAATAACAATAGTGGAACAATTATTATACATTACAAAACACCACCAGTCTATACGGCGATTTTATTCTTTTTCTTTTCTTGCCCAATCAGAGTCTACGGGGTGAATCAAGAACGAATCGTACCACATTTGCTTTTTGTATATTTTTCTTCCAACTTTAGGTGTTTAATCATTTTATCTTTCAAATATATTTTTCATTCTTATGACAAACGTGTGGACTCAATAGTTTATCTCTCCCAATGATGAGAAAAATATACTTTTATGCTTGTTTCTCTGCTAGAAATTACCTTTCAGTTTTACCATCTGAAATATCAAATAAGGAAGTATATCAGACATGACTGCTTTTAATTTTTGAGGTTCAACGATATTTAAATCAACAACAATAAAGAGTACATTCTGGTTCTAACCGGTCTTGAGGTTATTCCCCGTGATGTAATGTCGCAACAATGTAGAACAATCTCTGATTGGATATAGAGGATATGACGAATCACATTTGCAGCCAATCATCGTCTGACAACGACACTGTACCAACCCATCCAGAGCTAGCGGTGTGAACTGCATTGATATTGCTACCATAATTTGGTCATTTCAGCGCGAGGCTTCCTTGTTGAGAGAACATGTACTGCCAAGTCAATAGTTATTCACTCTATAATCACATTGATCGTAGAGAAATATTTCTGGTTTTCTTATCGATATCGATGAACTTAATGTTCGAGTTTGTAATAATCACCTTCGGTTCGTTCGGAAGACCGCTGCGGGAAAAGGTGTGTCCATTCCTACCCTGGAATCATTTCACGTTTTACAAAACTCAACGATATTCAGATATTGAGTGGTTCTGAGTGGTTATGAAATCGATTGCTATGCGCTTGCGAAGAAGAACGAGTCATTGTACTTCGATAGTGTGTAAAAAAAAAAAATGAAGTTCGTACAAAAGTCGCGAATTTCGAACTGTGTGTTGTTTGATCGAGGTTGCTGTTAGATGTGGGTCTTGGACTTGGACTTTAACTTTGAAATTTGTGGTGATGAGATGAGTGAAACGGTTTCTTACCCACATTTTTAATTTACGGTGTGAGAACTTGTACAGTGTCACTGAGAAACATGCGGTAAGTTAAGATGAGGGCCCTGGGAACGTTTTCTTTTTTTTTTTTTACTGACAAGCCCCCCAAATGAGTTTCACTACAAATGAAGGTCATTTTAGTCCATTTTAGTTTGACAAGCAAAAACAAATGGTATTTTGGTTACATTTCTCAATTTTGTAACGCCTACCAGAATGCCAGGGGGTGCAGCTGCCTATGGATAATAATAATATAATAATAATGATAATGATATATAAAATTATAGAGCGCAGAAACTATTCCATAAAGTGTATATTCTACTCCGCTTTATGGGACTCATAAAATGCTTGTTAATTATTAAATAGATGTGTTTTGAGCTTTCATTTAAAGTTGTTTACGGATGGTGCTTTCCTAACTTCCAGGGGTAAGCTATTCAGAGCTTGGGGGCTACACAAGCAAATGCTCGATCACCTAGCTTCTAAATTACTTTTGTTTTGAAGGATGGAATCTGTAATAGCAGATGATCCGTTGAACTGCGCAAATTGCAACCATATACTGGTTTTATACCTCAATAATTATGTAATGTAGCCAGGAGCTTGAACAAGAAGTGCTTTGTATACAATAAGTAGGACTGTGAATGCTATTCTCTGCCGTATTGGCAACCAATGTAGGTTTCTTAGTATTGGTGTGATACGTGCATATTTTGTACAGTCAAATATAAGCCTTGCGCAGGTGTTTTGCACCCTCTGCAATTTCAATAATTGAGAGCCAGGGATCCAATTTGCTAATGATGCATGCATGAACAATCTCTTTTGTAACATTCCGATATCTAAATTTGTCGATGGTTAGTCTTGTGTTGCTTGAGTTTTGTGTAGAAATTGCGTCCGGTTTTCTCGATATATCGTTAAATGAAAAATAGTTCGACGAATTATCCCTGCCATCTCAGCCCTGTTGTCCCCGCTCTTTTCTCTACCATCACAGTCCTGCCTTCTACATCGTCTGGTGATAAAACCATAGCAGCTACACCGTAGAAAGAAAGATGACTTTGTCACCATAAGCAAAAAGGAAACTGTGGGGGTGAAAAGACAATTTAGAATAAACTTTCTTACCTTTGAGAGAGTGCAAACCTCAATACAAAATTCTTCCAGATGCGAGTGGTATTTGTCTGGGCACCACAGACGTGAAAACCAATACTGCTGGCAAATGGAAAAGATTCGAGTTATTATAGTAGGAAAAAAAAAGTTTAATGGTAACCATTTTTTTTCTAATGAATTATCTCTCCTGCCGCCCCCTTATTTTTATAATGTTAAATGTTAGTAACCATTTTTTTTCTTTTTGCTTGTCAATAATTTTTCCTGCACCCCCTAAATATTTTGTTTGAAACTTTTTTTTTGTTCTTGTCGAAAAATTTGGTGGTTCCCCCCTTAAATAATTACTGTGTGCGTACCAATCAATGGTACTAGACCCGTACTTTATAAAATATCGCGCAAATCTCAATTCTTTTGTTACAATACGGTCGCTTGCTGTAGATTGAGGTGATGTTCAACGGTCCGTATATTATCAAGCCCGCCCGATATTGCGCGATGTTGAAATAGTTCGACCCCCGCCATTTCTTTATCGGAGTGTCCGCAGGGTTTGGGTGATACAACCATGTCATCGTTTTGTAAATACTTTTTCCGTGACAGCGTTGATAATTTCCACATAAGCTTTAGTTATACCATCCATCGATTCATCTTTTGATTGGATATACGTCTCTAATAATTCAAAATCCAGTATCAAAGATTCCGCATCTCCCGTTGTATTCACAGATTCGTTATCGGTTACACTATCGAAATCCAGTATCAAAGATTCTGTATCTCCCCCTGTTTCGTCCGGTATCACAGATTCGTTATCGATTGCACTATCATGATCTGATATCATAGGTTCCGTCGCTGTATTGTCGATATCATCAGGCTCCACCGGTACAGAGACATTATTGATTTTGGCGCCGTTACAATCCGATTCACTCGATGTATTAACATCCATGGTGAATATACCGTAAGGCCCCGTTGCGATACGAGCGTGTGTGAAAATATGACATCACTCGCTTCGATCATCATGGTATATATGAATTACTGTGTGCGTACCAATCAATGGTACTAGACCCGTACTTTATAAAATATCGCGCAAATCTCAATTCTTTTGTTACAATACGGTCGCTTGCTGTAGATTGAGGTGATGTTCAACGGACCGTATATTATCAAGCCCGCCCGATATTGCGCGATGTTGAAATAGTTCGACCCCCGCCATTTCTTTATCGGAGTGTCCGCAGGGTTTGGGTGATACAACCATGTCATCGTTTTGTAAATACTTTTTCCGTGACAGCATTGATTATTTTCACATAAGCTTTAGTTATACCATCCATCGATTCATCTTTTGATTGGATATACGTCTCTAATAATTCAAAATCCAGTATCAAAGATTCCGCATCTCCCGTTGTATTCACAGATTCGTTATCGGTTACACTATCGAAATCCAGTATCAACGATTCTGTATCTCCCCCTGTTTCGTCCGGTATCACAGATTCGTTATCGATTGCACTATCATGATCTGATATCATAGGTTCCGTCGCTGTATTGTCGATATCATCAGGCTCCACCGGTACAGAGACATTATTGATTTTGGCGCCGTTACAATCCGATTCACTCGATGTATTAACATCCATGGTGAATATACCGTAAGGCCCCGTTGCGATACGAGCGTGTGTGAAAATATGACATCACTCGCTTCGATCATCATGGTATATATGAATTACTGTGTGCGTACCAATCAATGGTACTAGACCCGTACTTTATAAAATATCGCGCAAATCTCAATTCTTTTGTTACAATACGGTCGCTTGCTGTAGATTGAGGTGATGTTCAACGGACCGTATATTATCAAGCCCGCCCGATATTGCGCGATGTTGAAATAGTTCGACCCCCGCCATTTCTTTATCGGAGTGTCCGCAGGGTTTGGGTGATACAACCTTGTCATCGTTTTGTAAATACTTTTTCCGTGACAGCATTGATTATTTTCACATAAGCTTTAGTTATACCATCCATCGATTCATCTTTTGATTGGATATACGTCTCTAATAATTCAAAATCCAGTATCAAAGATTCCGCATCTCCCGTTGTATTCACAGATTCGTTATCGGTTACACTATCGAAATCCAGTATCAACGATTCTGTATCTCCCCCTGTTTCGTGCGGTATCACAGATTCGTTATCGATTGCACTATCATGATCTGATATCATAGGTTCCGTCGCTGTATTGTCGATATTATCAGGCTCCACCGGTACAGAGACATTATTGATTTTGGCGCCGTTACAATCCGATTCACTCGATGTATTAACATCCATGGTGAATATACCGTAAGGCCCCGTTGCGATACGAGCGTGTGTGAAAATATGACATCACTCGCTTCGATCATCATGGTATATATGAATTACTGTGTGCGTACCAATCAATGGTACTAGACCTGTACTTTATAAAATATCGCGCAAATCTCAATTCTTTTGTTACAATACGGTCGCTTGCTGTAGATTGAGGTGATGTTCAACGGACCGTATATTATCAAGCCCGCCCGATATTGCGCGATGTTGAAATAGTTCGACCCCCGCCATTTCTTTATCGGAGTGTCCGCAGGGTTTGGGTGATACAACCATGTCATCGTTTTGTAAATACTTTTTCCGTGACAGCATTGATTATTTTCACATAAGCTTTAGTTATACCATCCATCGATTCATCTTTTGATTGGATATACGTCTCTAATAATTCAAAATCCAGTATCAAAGATTCCGCATCTCCCGTTGTATTCACAGATTCGTTATCGGTTACACTATCGAAATCCAGTATCAACGATTCTGTATCTCCCCCTGTTTCGTGCGGTATCACAGATTCGTTATCGATTGCACTATCATGATCTGATATCATAGGTTCCGTCGCTGTATTGTCGATATCATCAGGCTCCACCGGTACAGAGACATTATTGATTTTGGCGCCGTTACAATCCGATTCACTCGATGTATTAACATCCATGGTGAATATACCGTAAGGCCCCGTTGCGATACGAGCGTGTGTGAAAATATGACATCACTCGCTTCGATCATCATGGTATATATGAATTACTGTGTGCGTACCAATCAATGGTACTAGACCCGTACTTTATAAAATATCGCGCAAATCTCAATTCTTTTGTTACAATACGGTCGCTTGCTGTAGATTGAGGTGATGTTCAACGGACCGTATATTATCAAGCCCGCCCGATATTGCGCGATGTTGAAATAGTTCGACCCCCGCCATTTCTTTATCGGAGTGTCCGCAGGGTTTGGGTGATACAACCATGTCATCGTTTTGTAAATACTTTTTCCGTGACAGCATTGATTATTTTCACATAAGCTTTAGTTATACCATCCATCGATTCATCTTTTGATTGGATATACGTCTCTAATAATTCAAAATCCAGTATCAAAGATTCCGCATCTCCCGTTGTATTCACAGATTCGTTATCGGTTACACTATCGAAATCCAGTATCAACGATTCTGTATCTCCCCCTGTTTCGTGCGGTATCACAGATTCGTTATCGATTGCACTATCATGATCTGATATCATAGGTTCCGTCGCTGTATTGTCGATATCATCAGGCTCCACCGGTACAGAGACATTATTGATTTTGGCGCCGTTACAATCCGATTCACTCGATGTATTAACATCCATGGTGAATATACCGTAAGGCCCCGTTGCGATACGAGCGTGTGTGAAAATATGACATCACTCGCTTCGATCATCATGGTATATATGAATTACTGTGTGCGTACCAATCAATGGTACTAGACCCGTACTTTATAAAATATCGCGCAAATCTCAATTCTTTTGTTACAATACGGTCGCTTGCTGTAGATTGAGGTGATGTTCAACGGACCGTATATTATCAAGCCCGCCCGATATTGCGCGATGTTGAAATAGTTCGACCCCCGCCATTTCTTTATCGGAGTGTCCGCAGGGTTTGGGTGATACAACCATGTCATCGTTTTGTAAATACTTTTTCCGTGACAGCATTGATTATTTCCACATAAGCTTTAGTTATACCATCCATCGATTCATCTTTTGATTGGATATACGTCTCTAATAATTCAAAATCCAGTATCAAAGATTCCGCATCTCCCGTTGTATTCACAGATTCGTTATCGGTTACACTATCGAAATCCAGTATCAACGATTCTGTATCTCCCCCTGTTTCGTCCGGTATCACAGATTCGTTATCGATTGCACTATCATGATCTGATATCATAGGTTCCGTCGCTGTATTGTCGATATCATCAGGCTCCACCGGTACAGAGACATTATTGATTTTGGCGCCGTTACAATCCGATTCACTCGATGTATTAACATCCATGGTGAATATACCGTAAGGCCCCGTTGCGATACGAGCGTGTTTGAAAATATGACATCACTCGCTTCGACCATCATGGTATATATGAATTACTGTGTGCGTACCAATCAATGGTACTAGACCCGTACTTTATAAAATATCGCGCAAATCTCAATTCTTTTGTTACAATACGGTCGCTTGCTGTAGATTGAGGTGATGTTCAACGGACCGTATATTATCAAGCCCGCCCGATATTGCGCGATGTTGAAATAGTTCGACCCCCGCCATTTCTTTATCGGAGTGTCCGCAGGGTTTGGGTGATACAACCATGTCATCGTTTTGTAAATACTTTTTCCGTGACAGCATTGATTATTTTCACATAAGCTTTAGTTATACCATCCATCGATTCATCTTTTGATTGGATATACGTCTCTAATAATTCAAAATCCAGTATCAAAGATTCCGCATCTCCCGTTGTATTCACAGATTCGTTATCGGTTACACTATCGAAATCCAGTATCAAAGATTCTGTATCTCCCCCTGTTTCGTCCGGTATCACAGATTCGTTATCGATTGCACTATCATGATCTGATATCATAGGTTCCGTCGCTGTATTGTCGATATCATCAGGCTCCACCGGTACAGAGACATTATTGATTTTGGCGCCGTTACAATCCGATTCACTCGATGTATTAACATCCATGGTGAATATACCGTAAGGCCCCGTTGCGATACGAGCGTGTGTGAAAATATGACATCACTCGCTTCGATCATCATGGTATATATGAATTACTGTGTGCGTACCAATCAATGGTACTAGACCCGTACTTTATAAAATATCGCGCAAATCTCAATTCTTTTGTTACAATACGGTCGCTTGCTGTAGATTGAGGTGATGTTCAACGGACCGTATATTATCAAGCCCGCCCGATATTGCGCGATGTTGAAATAGTTCGACCCCCGCCATTTCTTTATCGGAGTGTCCGCAGGGTTTGGGTGATACAACCATGTCATCGTTTTGTAAATACTTTTTCCGTGACAGCATTGATTATTTCCACATAAGCTTTAGTTATACCATCCATCGATTCATCTTTTGATTGGATATACGTCTCTAATAATTCAAAATCCAGTATCAAAGATTCCGCATCTCCCGTTGTATTCACAGATTCGTTATCGGTTACACTATCGAAATCCAGTATCAAAGATTCTGTATCTCCCCCTGTTTCGTCCGGTATCACAGATTCGTTATCGATTGCACTATCATGATCTGATATCATAGGTTCCGTCGCTGTATTGTCGATATCATCAGGCTCCACCGGTACAGAGACATTATTGATTTTGGCGCCGTTACAATCCGATTCACTCGATGTATTAACATCCATGGTGAATATACCGTAAGGCCCCGTTGCGATACGAGCGTGTGTGAAAATATGACATCACTCGCTTCGATCATCATGGTATATATGAATTACTGTGTGCGTACCAATCAATGGTACTAGACCCGTACTTTATAAAATATCGCGCAAATCTCAATTCTTTTGTTACAATACGGTCGCTTGCTGTAGATTGAGGTGATGTTCAACGGACCGTATATTATCAAGCCCGCCCGATATTGCGCGATGTTGAAATAGTTCGACCCCCGCCATTTCTTTATCGGAGTGTCCGCAGGGTTTGGGTGATACAACCATGTCATCGTTTTGTAAATACTTTTTCCGTGACAGCATTGATTATTTTCACATAAGCTTTAGTTATACCATCCATCGATTCATCTTTTGATTGGATATACGTCTCTAATAATTCAAAATCCAGTATCAAAGATTCCGCATCTCCCGTTGTATTCACAGATTCGTTATCGGTTACACTATCGAAATCCAGTATCAACGATTCTGTATCTCCCCCTGTTTCGTCCGGTATCACAGATTCGTTATCGATTGCACTATCATGATCTGATATCATAGGTTCCGTCGCTGTATTGTCGATATCATCAGGCTCCACCGGTACAGAGACATTATTGATTTTGGCGCCGTTACAATCCGATTCACTCGATGTATTAACATCCATGGTGAATATACCGTAAGGCCCCGTTGCGATACGAGCGTGTGTGAAAATATGACATCACTCGCTTCGATCATCATGGTATATATGAATTACTGTGTGCGTACCAATCAATGGTACTAGACCCGTACTTTATAAAATATCGCGCAAATCTCAATTCTTTTGTTACAATACGGTCGCTTGCTGTAGATTGAGGTGATGTTCAACGGACCGTATATTATCAAGCCCGCCCGATATTGCGCGATGTTGAAATAGTTCGACCCCCGCCATTTCTTTATCGGAGTGTCCGCAGGGTTTGGGTGATACAACCATGTCATCGTTTTGTAAATACTTTTTCCGTGACAGCATTGATTATTTCCACATAAGCTTTAGTTATACCATCCATCGATTCATCTTTTGATTGGATATACGTCTCTAATAATTCAAAATCCAGTATCAAAGATTCCGCATCTCCCGTTGTATTCACAGATTCGTTATCGGTTACACTATCGAAATCCAGTATCAACGATTCTGTATCTCCCCCTGTTTCGTGCGGTATCACAGATTCGTTATCGATTGCACTATCATGATCTGATATCATAGGTTCCGTCGCTGTATTGTCGATATCATCAGGCTCCACCGGTACAGAGACATTATTGATTTTGGCGCCGTTACAATCCGATTCACTCGATGTATTAACATCCATGGTGAATATACCGTAAGGCCCCGTTGCGATACGAGCGTGTGTGAAAATATGACATCACTCGCTTCGATCATCATGGTATATATGAATTACTGTGTGCGTACCAATCAATGGTACTAGACCCGTACTTTATAAAATATCGCGCAAATCTCAATTCTTTTGTTACAATACGGTCGCTTGCTGTAGATTGAGGTGATGTTCAACGGACCGTATATTATCAAGCCCGCCCGATATTGCGCGATGTTGAAATAGTTCGACCCCCGCCATTTCTTTATCGGAGTGTCCGCAGGGTTTGGGTGATACAACCATGTCATCGTTTTGTAAATACTTTTTCCGTGACAGCATTGATTATTTCCACATAAGCTTTAGTTATACCATCCATCGATTCATCTTTTGATTGGATATACGTCTCTAATAATTCAAAATCCAGTATCAAAGATTCCGCATCTCCCGTTGTATTCACAGATTTGTTATCGGTTACACTATCGAAATCCAGTATCAACGATTCTGTATCTCCCCCTGTTTCGTGCGGTATCACAGATTCGTTATCGATTGCACTATCATGATCTGATATCATAGGTTCCGTCGCTGTATTGTCGATATCATCAGGCTCCACCGGTACAGAGACATTATTGATTTTGGCGCCGTTACAATCCGATTCACTCGATGTATTAACATCCATGGTGAATATACCGTAAGGCCCCGTTGCGATACGAGCGTGTGTGAAAATATGACATCACTCGCTTCGATCATCATGGTATATATGAATTACTGTGTGCGTACCAATCAATGGTACTAGACCCGTACTTTATAAAATATCGCGCAAATCTCAATTCTTTTGTTACAATACGGTCGCTTGCTGTAGATTGAGGTGATGTTCAACGGACCGTATATTATCAAGCCCGCCCGATATTGCGCGATGTTGAAATAGTTCGACCCCCGCCATTTCTTTATCGGAGTGTCCGCAGGGTTTGGGTGATACAACCATGTCATCGTTTTGTAAATACTTTTTCCGTGACAGCATTGATTATTTTCACATAAGCTTTAGTTATACCATCCATCGATTCATCTTTTGATTGGATATACGTCTCTAATAATTCAAAATCCAGTATCAAAGATTCCGCATCTCCCGTTGTATTCACAGATTCGTTATCGGTTACACTATCGAAATCCAGTATCAACGATTCTGTATCTCCCCCTGTTTCGTCCGGTATCACAGATTCGTTATCGATTGCACTATCATGATCTGATATCATAGGTTCCGTCGCTGTATTGTCGATATCATCAGGCTCCACCGGTACAGAGACATTATTGATTTTGGCGCCGTTACAATCCGATTCACTCGATGTATTAACATCCATGGTGAATATACCGTAAGGCCCCGTTGCGATACGAGCGTGTGTGAAAATATGACATCACTCGCTTCGATCATCATGGTATATATGAATTACTGTGTGCGTACCAATCAATGGTACTAGACCCGTACTTTATAAAATATCGCGCAAATCTCAATTCTTTTGTTACAATACGGTCGCTTGCTGTAGATTGAGGTGATGTTCAACGGACCGTATATTATCAAGCCCGCCCGATATTGCGCGATGTTGAAATAGTTCGACCCCCGCCATTTCTTTATCGGAGTGTCCGCAGGGTTTGGGTGATACAACCATGTCATCGTTTTGTAAATACTTTTTCCGTGACAGCATTGATTATTTTCACATAAGCTTTAGTTATACCATCCATCGATTCATCTTTTGATTGGATATACGTCTCTAATAATTCAAAATCCAGTATCAAAGATTCCGCATCTCCCGTTGTATTCACAGATTCGTTATCGGTTACACTATCGAAATCCAGTATCAAAGATTCTGTATCTCCCCCTGTTTCGTCCGGTATCACAGATTCGTTATCGATTGCACTATCATGATCTGATATCATAGGTTCCGTCGCTGTATTGTCGATATCATCAGGCTCCACCGGTACAGAGACATTATTGATTTTGGCGCCGTTACAATCCGATTCACTCGATGTATTAACATCCATGGTGAATATACCGTAAGGCCCCGTTGCGATACGAGCGTGTGTGAAAATATGACATCACTCGCTTCGATCATCATGGTATATATGAATTACTGTGTGCGTACCAATCAATGGTACTAGACCCGTACTTTATAAAATATCGCGCAAATCTCAATTCTTTTGTTACAATACGGTCGCTTGCTGTAGATTGAGGTGATGTTCAACGGACCGTATATTATCAAGCCCGCCCGATATTGCGCGATGTTGAAATAGTTCGACCCCCGCCATTTCTTTATCGGAGTGTCCGCAGGGTTTGGGTGATACAACCATGTCATCGTTTTGTAAATACTTTTTCCGTGACAGCATTGATTATTTCCACATAAGCTTTAGTTATACCATCCATCGATTCATCTTTTGATTGGATATACGTCTCTAATAATTCAAAATCCAGTATCAAAGATTCCGCATCTCCCGTTGTATTCACAGATTCGTTATCGGTTACACTATCGAAATCCAGTATCAACGATTCTGTATCTCCCCCTGTTTCGTGCGGTATCACAGATTCGTTATCGATTGCACTATCATGATCTGATATCATAGGTTCCGTCGCTGTATTGTCGATATCATCAGGCTCCACCGGTACAGAGACATTATTGATTTTGGCGCCGTTACAATCCGATTCACTCGATGTATTAACATCCATGGTGAATATACCGTAAGGCCCCGTTGCGATACGAGCGTGTGTGAAAATATGACATCACTCGCTTCGATCATCATGGTATATATGAATTACTGTGTGCGTACCAATCAATGGTACTAGACCCGTACTTTATAAAATATCGCGCAAATCTCAATTCTTTTGTTACAATACGGTCGCTTGCTGTAGATTGAGGTGATGTTCAACGGACCGTATATTATCAAGCCCGCCCGATATTGCGCGATGTTGAAATAGTTCGACCCCCGCCATTTCTTTATCGGAGTGTCCGCAGGGTTTGGGTGATACAACCATGTCATCGTTTTGTAAATACTTTTTCCGTGACAGCATTGATTATTTCCACATAAGCTTTAGTTATACCATCCATCGATTCATCTTTTGATTGGATATACGTCTCTAATAATTCAAAATCCAGTATCAAAGATTCCGCATCTCCCGTTGTATTCACAGATTCGTTATCGGTTACACTATCGAAATCCAGTATCAACGATTCTGTATCTCCCCCTGTTTCGTCCGGTATCACAGATTCGTTATCGATTGCACTATCATGATCTGATATCATAGGTTCCGTCGCTGTATTGTCGATATCATCAGGCTCCACCGGTACAGAGACATTATTGATTTTGGCGCCGTTACAATCCGATTCACTCGATGTATTAACATCCATGGTGAATATACCATAAGGCCCCGTTGCGATACGAGCGTGTGTGAAAATATGACATCACTCGCTTCGATCATCATGGTATATATGAATTACTGTGTGCGTACCAATCAATGGTACTAGACCCGTACTTTATAAAATATCGCGCAAATCTCAATTCTTTTGTTACAATACGGTCGCTTGCTGTAGATTGAGGTGATGTTCAACGGACCGTATATTATCAAGCCCGCCCGATATTGCGCGATGTTGAAATAGTTCGACCCCCGCCATTTCTTTATCGGAGTGTCCGCAGGGTTTGGGTGATACAACCATGTCATCGTTTTGTAAATACTTTTTCCGTGACAGCATTGATTATTTCCACATAAGCTTTAGTTATACCATCCATCGATTCATCTTTTGATTGGATATACGTCTCTAATAATTCAAAATCCAGTATCAAAGATTCCGCATCTCCCGTTGTATTCAAAGATTCGTTATCAGTTACACTATCGAAATCCAGTATCAAAGATTCTGTATCTCCCCCTGTTTCGTCCGGTATCACAGATTCGTTATCGATTGCACTAACATGATCTGATATCATAGGTTCCGTCGCTGTATTGTCGATATCATCAGGCTCCACCGGTACAGAGACATTATTATCAGCGGCAGGTGATACAGGATTATTCTCACCAATGGCTGTGCATCTATCACCTGGTATCAACATCAATGTCAAATTCATCACCCAATGGAAAAAATTGTCAGAGTGTCCGCGGGTTTAGGTAATACAACCATGTCATCGTTTGTAATGATTTTGGCGCCGTTATAATCCGATTCACTCGATGTATTAACATCCATGGTGAATATACCATAAGGCCCCGTTGCGATACGAGCGTGTGTGAAAATATGACATCACTCGCTTCGATCATCATGGTATATATGAATTACTGTGTGCGTACCAATCAATGGTACTAGACCCGTACTTTATAAAATATCGCGCAAATCTCAATTCTTTTGTTACAATACGGTCGCTTGCTGTAGATTGAGGTGATGTTCAACGGACCGTATATTATCAAGCCCGCCCGATATTGCGCGATGTTGAAATAGTTCGACCCCCGCCATTTCTTTATCGGAGTGTCCGCAGGGTTTGGGTGATACAACCATGTCATCGTTTTGTAAATACTTTTTCCGTGACAGCATTGATTATTTCCACATAAGCTTTAGTTATACCATCCATCGATTCATCTTTTGATTGGATATACGTCTCTAATAATTCAAAATCCAGTATCAAAGATTCCGCATCTCCCGTTTTATTCACAGATTCGTTATCGGTTACACTATCGAAATCCAGTATCAACGATTCTGTATCTCCCCCTGTTTCGTCCGGTATCACAGATTCGTTATCGATTGCACTATCATGATCTGATATCATAGGTTCCGTCGCTGTATTGTCGATATCATCAGGCTCCACCGGTACAGAGACATTATTGATTTTGGCGCCGTTACAATCCGATTCACTCGATGTATTAACATCCATGGTGAATATACCGTAAGGCCCCGTTGCGATACGAGCGTGTGTGAAAATATGACATCACTCGCTTCGATCATCATGGTATATATGAATTACTGTGTGCGTACCAATCAATGGTACTAGACCCGTACTTTATAAAATATCGCGCAAATCTCAATTCTTTTGTTACAATACGGTCGCTTGCTGTAGATTGAGGTGATGTTCAACGGACCGTATATTATCAAGCCCGCCCGATATTGCGCGATGTTGAAATAGTTCGACCCCCGCCATTTCTTTATCGGAGTGTCCGCAGGGTTTGGGTGATACAACCATGTCATCGTTTTGTAAATACTTTTTCCGTGACAGCATTGATTATTTTCACATAAGCTTTAGTTATACCATCCATCGATTCATCTTTTGATTGGATATACGTCTCTAATAATTCAAAATCCAGTATCAAAGATTCCGCATCTCCCGTTTTATTCACAGATTCGTTATCGGTTACACTATCGAAATCCAGTATCAAAGATTCTGTATCTCCCCCTGTTTCGTCCGGTATCACAGATTCGTTATCGATTGCACTATCATGATCTGATATCATAGGTTCCGTCGCTGTATTGTCGATATCATCAGGCTCCACCGGTACAGAGACATTATTGATTTTGGCGCCGTTACAATCCGATTCACTCGATGTATTAACATCCATGGTGAATATACCGTAAGGCCCCGTTGCGATACGAGCGTGTGTGAAAATATGACATCACTCGCTTCGATCATCATGGTATATATGAATTACTGTGTGCGTACCAATCAATGGTACTAGACCCGTACTTTATAAAATATCGCGCAAATCTCAATTCTTTTGTTACAATACGGTCGCTTGCTGTAGATTGAGGTGATGTTCAACGGACCGTATATTATCAAGCCCGCCCGATATTGCGCGATGTTGAAATAGTTCGACCCCCGCCATTTCTTTATCGGAGTGTCCGCAGGGTTTGGGTGATACAACCATGTCATCGTTTTGTAAATACTTTTTCCGTGACAGCATTAATTATTTCCACATAAGCTTTAGTTATACCATCCATCGATTCATCTTTTGATTGGATATACGTCTCTAATAATTCAAAATCCAGTATCAAAGATTCCGCATCTCCCGTTGTATTCACAGATTCGTTATCGGTTACACTATCGAAATCCAGTATCAACGATTCTGTATCTCCCCCTGTTTCGTGCGGTATCACAGATTCGTTATCGATTGCACTATCATGATCTGATATCATAGGTTCCGTCGCTGTATTGTCGATATCATCAGGCTCCACCGGTACAGAGACATTATTGATTTTGGCGCCGTTACAATCCGATTCACTCGATGTATTAACATCCATGGTGAATATACCGTAAGGCCCCGTTGCGATACGAGCGTGTGTGAAAATATGACATCACTCGCTTCGATCATCATGGTATATATGAATTACTGTGTGCGTACCAATCAATGGTACTAGACCCGTACTTTATAAAATATCGCGCAAATCTCAATTCTTTTGTTACAATACGGTCGCTTGCTGTAGATTGAGGTGATGTTCAACGGACCGTATATTATCAAGCCCGCCCGATATTGCGCGATGTTGAAATAGTTCGACCCCCGCCATTTCTTTATCGGAGTGTCCGCAGGGTTTGGGTGATACAACCATGTCATCGTTTTGTAAATACTTTTTCCGTGACAGCATTGATTATTTTCACATAAGCTTTAGTTATACCATCCATCGATTCATCTTTTGATTGGATATACGTCTCTAATAATTCAAAATCCAGTATCAAAGATTCCGCATCTCCCGTTGTATTCACAGATTCGTTATCGGTTACACTATCGAAATCCAGTATCAACGATTCTGTATCTCCCCCTGTTTCGTGCGGTATCACAGATTCGTTATCGATTGCACTATCATGATCTGATATCATAGGTTCCGTCGCTGTATTGTCGATATCATCAGGCTCCACCGGTACAGAGACATTATTGATTTTGGCGCCGTTACAATCCGATTCACTCGATGTATTAACATCCATGGTGAATATACCGTAAGGCCCCGTTGCGATACGAGCGTGTGTGAAAATATGACATCACTCGCTTCGATCATCATGGTATATATGAATTACTGTGTGCGTACCAATCAATGGTACTAGACCTGTACTTTATAAAATATCGCGCAAATCTCAATTCTTTTGTTACAATACGGTCGCTTGCTGTAGATTGAGGTGATGTTCAACGGACCGTATATTATCAAGCCCGCCCGATATTGCGCGATGTTGAAATAGTTCGACCCCCGCCATTTCTTTATCGGAGTGTCCGCAGGGTTTGGGTGATACAACCATGTCATCGTTTTGTAAATACTTTTTCCGTGACAGCATTGATTATTTCCACATAAGCTTTAGTTATACCATCCATCGATTCATCTTTTGATTGGATATACGTCTCTAATAATTCAAAATCCAGTATCAAAGATTCCGCATCTCCCGTTGTATTCACAGATTCGTTATCGGTTACACTATCGAAATCCAGTATCAACGATTCTGTATCTCCCCCTGTTTCGTGCGGTATCACAGATTCGTTATCGATTGCACTATCATGATCTGATATCATAGGTTCCGTCGCTGTATTGTCGATATCATCAGGCTCCACCGGTACAGAGACATTATTGATTTTGGCGCCGTTACAATCCGATTCACTCGATGTATTAACATCCATGGTGAATATACCGTAAGGCCCCGTTGCGATACGAGCGTGTGTGAAAATATGACATCACTCGCTTCGATCATCATGGTATATATGAATTACTGTGTGCGTACCAATCAATGGTACTAGACCCGTACTTTATAAAATATCGCGCAAATCTCAATTCTTTTGTTACAATACGGTCGCTTGCTGTAGATTGAGGTGATGTTCAACGGACCGTATATTATCAAGCCCGCCCGATATTGCGCGATGTTGAAATAGTTCGACCCCCGCCATTTCTTTATCGGAGTGTCCGCAGGGTTTGGGTGATACAACCATGTCATCGTTTTGTAAATACTTTTTCCGTGACAGCATTGATTATTTCCACATAAGCTTTAGTTATACCATCCATCGATTCATCTTTTGATTGGATATACGTCTCTAATAATTCAAAATCCAGTATCAAAGATTCCGCATCTCCCGTTGTATTCACAGATTCGTTATCGGTTACACTATCGAAATCCAGTATCAACGATTCTGTATCTCCCCCTGTTTCGTCCGGTATCACAGATTCGTTATCGATTGCACTATCATGATCTGATATCATAGGTTCCGTCGCTGTATTGTCGATATCATCAGGCTCCACCGGTACAGAGACATTATTGATTTTGGCGCCGTTACAATCCGATTCACTCGATGTATTAACATCCATGGTGAATATACCATAAGGCCCCGTTGCGATACGAGCGTGTGTGAAAATATGACATCACTCGCTTCGATCATCATGGTATATATGAATTACTGTGTGCGTACCAATCAATGGTACTAGACCCGTACTTTATAAAATATCGCGCAAATCTCAATTCTTTTGTTACAATACGGTCGCTTGCTGTAGATTGAGGTGATGTTCAACGGACCGTATATTATCAAGCCCGCCCGATATTGCGCGATGTTGAAATAGTTCGACCCCCGCCATTTCTTTATCGGAGTGTCCGCAGGGTTTGGGTGATACAACCATGTCATCGTTTTGTAAATACTTTTTCCGTGACAGCATTGATTATTTCCACATAAGCTTTAGTTATACCATCCATCGATTCATCTTTTGATTGGATATACGTCTCTAATAATTCAAAATCCAGTATCAAAGATTCCGCATCTCCCGTTGTATTCACAGATTCGTTATCAGTTACACTATCGAAATCCAGTATCAAAGATTCTGTATCTCCCCCTGTTTCGTCCGGTATCACAGATTCGTTATCGATTGCACTAACATGATCTGATATCATAGGTTCCGTCGCTGTATTGTCGATATCATCAGGCTCCACCGGTACAGAGACATTATTATCAGCGGCAGGTGATACAGGATTATTCTCACCAATGGCTGTGCATCTATCACCTGGTATCAACATCAATGTCAAATTCATCACCCAATGGAAAAAATTGTCAGAGTGTCCGCGGGTTTAGGTAATACAACCATGTCATCGTTTGTAATGATTTTGGCGCCGTTATAATCCGATTCACTCGATGTATTAACATCCATGGTGAATATACCATAAGGCCCCGTTGCGATACGAGCGTGTGTGAAAATATGACATCACTCGCTTCGATCATCATGGTATATATGAATTACTGTGTGCGTACCAATCAATGGTACTAGACCCGTACTTTATAAAATATCGCGCAAATCTCAATTCTTTTGTTACAATACGGTCGCTTGCTGTAGATTGAGGTGATGTTCAACGGACCGTATATTATCAAGCCCGCCCGATATTGCGCGATGTTGAAATAGTTCGACCCCCGCCATTTCTTTATCGGAGTGTCCGCAGGGTTTGGGTGATACAACCATGTCATCGTTTTGTAAATACTTTTTCCGTGACAGCATTGATTATTTCCACATAAGCTTTAGTTATACCATCCATCGATTCATCTTTTGATTGGATATACGTCTCTAATAATTCAAAATCCAGTATCAAAGATTCCGCATCTCCCGTTGTATTCACAGATTCGTTATCGGTTACACTATCGAAATCCAGTATCAACGATTCTGTATCTCCCCCTGTTTCGTCCGGTATCACAGATTCGTTATCGATTGCACTATCATGATCTGATATCATAGGTTCCGTCGCTGTATTGTCGATATCATCAGGCTCCACCGGTACAGAGACATTATTGATTTTGGCGCCGTTACAATCCGATTCACTCGATGTATTAACATCCATGGTGAATATACCATAAGGCCCCGTTGCGATACGAGCGTGTGTGAAAATATGACATCACTCGCTTCGATCATCATGGTATATATGAATTACTGTGTGCGTACCAATCAATGGTACTAGACCCGTACTTTATAAAATATCGCGCAAATCTCAATTCTTTTGTTACAATACGGTCGCTTGCTGTAGATTGAGGTGATGTTCAACGGACCGTATATTATCAAGCCCGCCCGATATTGCGCGATGTTGAAATAGTTCGACCCCCGCCATTTCTTTATCGGAGTGTCCGCAGGGTTTGGGTGATACAACCATGTCATCGTTTTGTAAATACTTTTTCCGTGACAGCATTGATTATTTCCACATAAGCTTTAGTTATACCATCCATCGATTCATCTTTTGATTGGATATACGTCTCTAATAATTCAAAATCCAGTATCAAAGATTCCGCATCTCCCGTTGTATTCACAGATTCGTTATCAGTTACACTATCGAAATCCAGTATCAAAGATTCTGTATCTCCCCCTGTTTCGTCCGGTATCACAGATTCGTTATCGATTGCACTAACATGATCTGATATCATAGGTTCCGTCGCTGTATTGTCGATATCATCAGGCTCCACCGGTACAGAGACATTATTATCAGCGGCAGGTGATACAGGATTATTCTCACCAATGGCTGTGCATCTATCACCTGGTATCAACATCAATGTCAAATTCATCACCCAATGGAAAAAATTGTTAGAGTGTCCGCGGGTTTAGGTAATACAACCATGTCATCGTTTGTAATGATTTTGGCGCCGTTATAATCCGATTCACTCGATGTATTAACATCCATGGTGAATATACCATAAGGCCCCGTTGCGATACGAGCGTGTGTGAAAATATGACATCACTCGCTTCGATCATCATGGTATATATGAATTACTGTGTGCGTACCAATCAATGGTACTAGACCCGTACTTTATAAAATATCGCGCAAATCTCAATTCTTTTGTTACAATACGGTCGCTTGCTGTAGATTGAGGTGATGTTCAACGGACCGTATATTATCAAGCGCCCGATATTGCGCGATGTTGAAATAGTTCGACCCCCGCCATTTCTTTATCGGAGTGTCCGCAGGGTTTGGGTGATACAACCATGTCATCGTTTTGTAAATACTTTTTCCGTGACAGCATTGATTATTTCCACATAAGCTTTAGTTATACCATCCATCGATTCATCTTTTGATTGGATATACGTCTCTAATAATTCAAAATCCAGTATCAAAGATTCCGCATCTCCCGTTTTATTCACAGATTCGTTATCGGTTACACTATCGAAATCCAGTATCAACGATTCTGTATCTCCCCCTGTTTCGTCCGGTATCACAGATTCGTTATCGATTGCACTATCATGATCTGATATCATAGGTTCCGTCGCTGTATTGTCGATATCATCAGGCTCCACCGGTACAGAGACATTATTGATTTTGGCGCCGTTACAATCCGATTCACTCGATGTATTAACATCCATGGTGAATATACCGTAAGGCCCCGTTGCGATACGAGCGTGTGTGAAAATATGACATCACTCGCTTCGATCATCATGGTATATATGAATTACTGTGTGCGTACCAATCAATGGTACTAGACCCGTACTTTATAAAATATCGCGCAAATCTCAATTCTTTTGTTACAATACGGTCGCTTGCTGTAGATTGAGGTGATGTTCAACGGACCGTATATTATCAAGCCCGCCCGATATTGCGCGATGTTGAAATAGTTCGACCCCCGCCATTTCTTTATCGGAGTGTCCGCAGGGTTTGGGTGATACAACCATGTCATCGTTTTGTAAATACTTTTTCCGTGACAGCATTGATTATTTTCACATAAGCTTTAGTTATACCATCCATCGATTCATCTTTTGATTGGATATACGTCTCTAATAATTCAAAATCCAGTATCAAAGATTCCGCATCTCCCGTTTTATTCACAGATTCGTTATCGGTTACACTATCGAAATCCAGTATCAAAGATTCTGTATCTCCCCCTGTTTCGTCCGGTATCACAGATTCGTTATCGATTGCACTATCATGATCTGATATCATAGGTTCCGTCGCTGTATTGTCGATATCATCAGGCTCCACCGGTACAGAGACATTATTGATTTTGGCGCCGTTACAATCCGATTCACTCGATGTATTAACATCCATGGTGAATATACCGTAAGGCCCCGTTGCGATACGAGCGTGTGTGAAAATATGACATCACTCGCTTCGATCATCATGGTATATATGAATTACTGTGTGCGTACCAATCAATGGTACTAGACCCGTACTTTATAAAATATCGCGCAAATCTCAATTCTTTTGTTACAATACGGTCGCTTGCTGTAGATTGAGGTGATGTTCAACGGACCGTATATTATCAAGCCCGCCCGATATTGCGCGATGTTGAAATAGTTCGACCCCCGCCATTTCTTTATCGGAGTGTCCGCAGGGTTTGGGTGATACAACCATGTCATCGTTTTGTAAATACTTTTTCCGTGACAGCATTGATTATTTCCACATAAGCTTTAGTTATACCATCCATCGATTCATCTTTTGATTGGATATACGTCTCTAATAATTCAAAATCCAGTATCAAAGATTCCGCATCTCCCGTTGTATTCACAGATTCGTTATCGGTTACACTATCGAAATCCAGTATCAACGATTCTGTATCTCCCCCTGTTTCGTGCGGTATCACAGATTCGTTATCGATTGCACTATCATGATCTGATATCATAGGTTCCGTCGCTGTATTGTCGATATCATCAGGCTCCACCGGTACAGAGACATTATTGATTTTGGCGCCGTTACAATCCGATTCACTCGATGTATTAACATCCATGGTGAATATACCGTAAGGCCCCGTTGCGATACGAGCGTGTGTGAAAATATGACATCACTCGCTTCGATCATCATGGTATATATGAATTACTGTGTGCGTACCAATCAATGGTACTAGACCCGTACTTTATAAAATATCGCGCAAATCTCAATTCTTTTGTTACAATACGGTCGCTTGCTGTAGATTGAGGTGATGTTCAACGGACCGTATATTATCAAGCCCGCCCGATATTGCGCGATGTTGAAATAGTTCGACCCCCGCCATTTCTTTATCGGAGTGTCCGCAGGGTTTGGGTGATACAACCATGTCATCGTTTTGTAAATACTTTTTCCGTGACAGCATTGATTATTTTCACATAAGCTTTAGTTATACCATCCATCGATTCATCTTTTGATTGGATATACGTCTCTAATAATTCAAAATCCAGTATCAAAGATTCCGCATCTCCCGTTGTATTCACAGATTCGTTATCGGTTACACTATCGAAATCCAGTATCAACGATTCTGTATCTCCCCCTGTTTCGTGCGGTATCACAGATTCGTTATCGATTGCACTATCATGATCTGATATCATAGGTTCCGTCGCTGTATTGTCGATATCATCAGGCTCCACCGGTACAGAGACATTATTGATTTTGGCGCCGTTACAATCCGATTCACTCGATGTATTAACATCCATGGTGAATATACCGTAAGGCCCCGTTGCGATACGAGCGTGTGTGAAAATATGACATCACTCGCTTCGATCATCATGGTATATATGAATTACTGTGTGCGTACCAATCAATGGTACTAGACCTGTACTTTATAAAATATCGCGCAAATCTCAATTCTTTTGTTACAATACGGTCGCTTGCTGTAGATTGAGGTGATGTTCAACGGACCGTATATTATCAAGCCCGCCCGATATTGCGCGATGTTGAAATAGTTCGACCCCCGCCATTTCTTTATCGGAGTGTCCGCAGGGTTTGGGTGATACAACCATGTCATCGTTTTGTAAATACTTTTTCCGTGACAGCATTGATTATTTCCACATAAGCTTTAGTTATACCATCCATCGATTCATCTTTTGATTGGATATACGTCTCTAATAATTCAAAATCCAGTATCAAAGATTCCGCATCTCCCGTTGTATTCACAGATTCGTTATCGGTTACACTATCGAAATCCAGTATCAACGATTCTGTATCTCCCCCTGTTTCGTGCGGTATCACAGATTCGTTATCGATTGCACTATCATGATCTGAGATCATAGGTTCCGTCGCTGTATTGTCGATATCATCAGGCTCCACCGGTACAGAGACATTATTGATTTTGGCGCCGTTACAATCCGATTCACTCGATGTATTAACATCCATGGTGAATATACCGTAAGGCCCCGTTGCGATACGAGCGTGTGTGAAAATATGACATCACTCGCTTCGATCATCATGGTATATATGAATTACTGTGTGCGTACCAATCAATGGTACTAGACCCGTACTTTATAAAATATCGCGCAAATCTCAATTCTTTTGTTACAATACGGTCGCTTGCTGTAGATTGAGGTGATGTTCAACGGACCGTATATTATCAAGCCCGCCCGATATTGCGCGATGTTGAAATAGTTCGACCCCCGCCATTTCTTTATCGGAGTGTCCGCAGGGTTTGGGTGATACAACCATGTCATCGTTTTGTAAATACTTTTTCCGTGACAGCATTGATTATTTCCACATAAGCTTTAGTTATACCATCCATCGATTCATCTTTTGATTGGATATACGTCTCTAATAATTCAAAATCCAGTATCAAAGATTCCGCATCTCCCGTTGTATTCACAGATTCGTTATCGGTTACACTATCGAAATCCAGTATCAACGATTCTGTATCTCCCCCTGTTTCGTGCGGTATCACAGATTCGTTATCGATTGCACTATCATGATCTGATATCATAGGTTCCGTCGCTGTATTGTCGATATCATCAGGCTCCACCGGTACAGAGACATTATTGATTTTGGCGCCGTTACAATCCGATTCACTCGATGTATTAACATCCATGGTGAATATACCGTAAGGCCCCGTTGCGATACGAGCGTGTGTGAAAATATGACATCACTCGCTTCGATCATCATGGTATATATGAATTACTGTGTGCGTACCAATCAATGGTACTAGACCCGTACTTTATAAAATATCGCGCAAATCTCAATTCTTTTGTTACAATACGGTCGCTTGCTGTAGATTGAGGTGATGTTCAACGGACCGTATATTATCAAGCCCGCCCGATATTGCGCGATGTTGAAATAGTTCGACCCCCGCCATTTCTTTATCGGAGTGTCCGCAGGGTTTGGGTGATACAACCATGTCATCGTTTTGTAAATACTTTTTCCGTGACAGCATTGATTATTTTCACATAAGCTTTAGTTATACCATCCATTGATTCATCTTTTGATTGGATATACGTCTCTAATAATTCAAAATCCAGTATCAAAGATTCCGCATCTCCCGTTGTATTCACAGATTCGTTATCGGTTACACTATCGAA
The DNA here is from genome assembly GCF_037042905.1 of Lytechinus pictus. Taxonomy (NCBI): domain Eukaryota; kingdom Metazoa; phylum Echinodermata; class Echinoidea; order Temnopleuroida; family Toxopneustidae; genus Lytechinus; species Lytechinus pictus. The sequence goes on from NC_087259.1 coordinate 7,023,085, forward strand.
ATCCAGTATCAACGATTCTGTATCTCCCCCTGTTTCGTGCGGTATCACAGATTCGTTATCGATTGCACTATCATGATCTGATATCATAGGTTCCGTCGCTGTATTGTCGATATCATCAGGCTCCACCGGTACAGAGACATTATTGATTTTGGCGCCGTTACAATCCGATTCACTCGATGTATTAACATCCATGGTGAATATACCGTAAGGCCCCGTTGCGATACGAGCGTGTGTGAAAATATGACATCACTCGCTTCGATCATCATGGTATATATGAATTACTGTGTGCGTACCAATCAATGGTACTAGACCCGTACTTTATAAAATATCGCGCAAATCTCAATTCTTTTGTTACAATACGGTCGCTTGCTGTAGATTGAGGTGATGTTCAACGGACCGTATATTATCAAGCCCGCCCGATATTGCGCGATGTTGAAATAGTTCGACCCCCGCCATTTCTTTATCGGAGTGTCCGCAGGGTTTGGGTGATACAACCATGTCATCGTTTTGTAAATACTTTTTCCGTGACAGCATTGATTATTTCCACATAAGCTTTAGTTATACCATCCATCGATTCATCTTTTGATTGGATATACGTCTCTAATAATTCAAAATCCAGTATCAAAGATTCCGCATCTCCCGTTGTATTCACAGATTCGTTATCGGTTACACTATCGAAATCCAGTATCAACGATTCTGTATCTCCCCCTGTTTCGTCCGGTATCACAGATTCGTTATCGATTGCACTATCATGATCTGATATCATAGGTTCCGTCGCTGTATTGTCGATATCATCAGGCTCCACCGGTACAGAGACATTATTGATTTTGGCGCCGTTACAATCCGATTCACTCGATGTATTAACATCCATGGTGAATATACCGTAAGGCCCCGTTGCGATACGAGCGTGTGTGAAAATATGACATCACTCGCTTCGATCATCATGGTATATATGAATTACTGTGTGCGTACCAATCAATGGTACTAGACCCGTACTTTATAAAATATCGCGCAAATCTCAATTCTTTTGTTACAATACGGTCGCTTGCTGTAGATTGAGGTGATGTTCAACGGACCGTATATTATCAAGCCCGCCCGATATTGCGCGATGTTGAAATAGTTCGACCCCCGCCATTTCTTTATCGGAGTGTCCGCAGGGTTTGGGTGATACAACCATGTCATCGTTTTGTAAATACTTTTTCCGTGACAGCATTGATTATTTTCACATAAGCTTTAGTTATACCATCCATCGATTCATCTTTTGATTGGATATACGTCTCTAATAATTCAAAATCCAGTATCAAAGATTCCGCATCTCCCGTTGTATTCACAGATTCGTTATCGGTTACACTATCGAAATCCAGTATCAAAGATTCTGTATCTCCCCCTGTTTCGTCCGGTATCACAGATTCGTTATCGATTGCACTATCATGATCTGATATCATAGGTTCCGTCGCTGTATTGTCGATATCATCAGGCTCCACCGGTACAGAGACATTATTGATTTTGGCGCCGTTACAATCCGATTCACTCGATGTATTAACATCCATGGTGAATATACCGTAAGGCCCCGTTGCGATACGAGCGTGTGTGAAAATATGACATCACTCGCTTCGATCATCATGGTATATATGAATTACTGTGTGCGTACCAATCAATGGTACTAGACCCGTACTTTATAAAATATCGCGCAAATCTCAATTCTTTTGTTACAATACGGTCGCTTGCTGTAGATTGAGGTGATGTTCAACGGACCGTATATTATCAAGCCCGCCCGATATTGCGCGATGTTGAAATAGTTCGACCCCCGCCATTTCTTTATCGGAGTGTCCGCAGGGTTTGGGTGATACAACCATGTCATCGTTTTGTAAATACTTTTTCCGTGACAGCATTGATTATTTCCACATAAGCTTTAGTTATACCATCCATCGATTCATCTTTTGATTGGATATACGTCTCTAATAATTCAAAATCCAGTATCAAAGATTCCGCATCTCCCGTTGTATTCACAGATTCGTTATCGGTTACACTATCGAAATCCAGTATCAACGATTCTGTATCTCCCCCTGTTTCGTGCGGTATCACAGATTCGTTATCGATTGCACTATCATGATCTGATATCATAGGTTCCGTCGCTGTATTGTCGATATCATCAGGCTCCACCGGTACAGAGACATTATTGATTTTGGCGCCGTTACAATCCGATTCACTCGATGTATTAACATCCATGGTGAATATACCGTAAGGCCCCGTTGCGATACGAGCGTGTGTGAAAATATGACATCACTCGCTTCGATCATCATGGTATATATGAATTACTGTGTGCGTACCAATCAATGGTACTAGACCCGTACTTTATAAAATATCGCGCAAATCTCAATTCTTTTGTTACAATACGGTCGCTTGCTGTAGATTGAGGTGATGTTCAACGGACCGTATATTATCAAGCCCGCCCGATATTGCGCGATGTTGAAATAGTTCGACCCCCGCCATTTCTTTATCGGAGTGTCCGCAGGGTTTGGGTGATACAACCATGTCATCGTTTTGTAAATACTTTTTCCGTGACAGCATTGATTATTTCCACATAAGCTTTAGTTATACCATCCATCGATTCATCTTTTGATTGGATATACGTCTCTAATAATTCAAAATCCAGTATCAAAGATTCCGCATCTCCCGTTGTATTCACAGATTCGTTATCGGTTACACTATCGAAATCCAGTATCAACGATTCTGTATCTCCCCCTGTTTCGTCCGGTATCACAGATTCGTTATCGATTGCACTATCATGATCTGATATCATAGGTTCCGTCGCTGTATTGTCGATATCATCAGGCTCCACCGGTACAGAGACATTATTGATTTTGGCGCCGTTACAATCCGATTCACTCGATGTATTAACATCCATGGTGAATATACCATAAGGCCCCGTTGCGATACGAGCGTGTGTGAAAATATGACATCACTCGCTTCGATCATCATGGTATATATGAATTACTGTGTGCGTACCAATCAATGGTACTAGACCCGTACTTTATAAAATATCGCGCAAATCTCAATTCTTTTGTTACAATACGGTCGCTTGCTGTAGATTGAGGTGATGTTCAACGGACCGTATATTATCAAGCCCGCCCGATATTGCGCGATGTTGAAATAGTTCGACCCCGCCATTTCTTTATCGGAGTGTCCGCAGGGTTTGGGTGATACAACCATGTCATCGTTTTGTAAATACTTTTTCCGTGACAGCATTGATTATTTCCACATAAGCTTTAGTTATACCATCTATCGATTCATCTTTTGATTGGATATACGTCTCTAATAATTCAAAATCCAGTATCAAAGATTCCGCATCTCCCGTTGTATTCACAGATTCGTTATCAGTTACACTATCGAAATCCAGTATCAAAGATTCTGTATCTCCCCCTGTTTCGTCCGGTATCACAGATTCGTTATCGATTGCACTATCATGATCTGATATCATAGGTTCCGTCGCTGTATTGTCGATATCATCAGGCTCCACCGGTACAGAGACATTATTATCAGCGGCAGGTGATACAGGATTATTCTCACCAATGGCAGTGCATCTATCACCTGGTATCAACATCAATGTCAAATTCATCACCCAATGGAAAAAATTGTCAGAGTGTCCGCGGGTTTAGGTAATACAACCATGTCATCGTTTGTAATGATTTTGGCGCCGTTATAATCCGATTCACTCGATGTATTAACATCCATGGTGAATATACCATAAGGCCCCGTTGCGATACGAGCGTGTGTGAAAATATGACATCACTCGCTTCGATCATCATGGTATATATGAATTACTGTGTGCGTACCAATCAATGGTACTAGACCCGTACTTTATAAAATATCGCGCAAATCTCAATTCTTTTGTTACAATACGGTCGCTTGCTGTAGATTGAGGTGATGTTCAACGGACCGTATATTATCAAGCCCGCCCGATATTGCGCGATGTTGAAATAGTTCGACCCCCGCCATTTCTTTATCGGAGTGTCCGCAGGGTTTGGGTGATACAACCATGTCATCGTTTTGTAAATACTTTTTCCGTGACAGCATTGATTATTTTCACATAAGCTTTAGTTATACCATCCATCGATTCATCTTTTGATTGGATATACGTCTCTAATAATTCAAAATCCAGTATCAAAGATTCCGCATCTCCCGTTGTATTCACAGATTCGTTATCGGTTACACTATCGAAATCCAGTATCAAAGATTCTGTATCTCCCCCTGTTTCGTCCGGTATCACAGATTCGTTATCGATTGCACTATCATGATCTGATATCATAGGTTCCGTCGCTGTATTGTCGATATCATCAGGCTCCACCGGTACAGAGACATTATTGATTTTGGCGCCGTTACAATCCGATTCACTCGATGTATTAACATCCATGGTGAATATACCGTAAGGCCCCGTTGCGATACGAGCGTGTGTGAAAATATGACATCACTCGCTTCGATCATCATGGTATATATGAATTACTGTGTGCGTACCAATCAATGGTACTAGACCCGTACTTTATAAAATATCGCGCAAATCTCAATTCTTTTGTTACAATACGGTCGCTTGCTGTAGATTGAGGTGATGTTCAACGGACCGTATATTATCAAGCCCGCCCGATATTGCGCGATGTTGAAATAGTTCGACCCCCGCCATTTCTTTATCGGAGTGTCCGCAGGGTTTGGGTGATACAACCATGTCATCGTTTTGTAAATACTTTTTCCGTGACAGCATTGATTATTTCCACATAAGCTTTAGTTATACCATCCATCGATTCATCTTTTGATTGGATATACGTCTCTAATAATTCAAAATCCAGTATCAAAGATTCCGCATCTCCCGTTGTATTCACAGATTCGTTATCGGTTACACTATCGAAATCCAGTATCAACGATTCTGTATCTCCCCCTGTTTCGTGCGGTATCACAGATTCGTTATCGATTGCACTATCATGATCTGATATCATAGGTTCCGTCGCTGTATTGTCGATATCATCAGGCTCAACCGGTACAGAGACATTATTGATTTTGGCGCCGTTACAATCCGATTCACTCGATGTATTAACATCCATGGTGAATATACCGTAAGGCCCCGTTGCGATACGAGCGTGTGTGAAAATATGACATCACTCGCTTCGATCATCATGGTATATATGAATTACTGTGTGCGTACCAATCAATGGTACTAGACCCGTACTTTATAAAATATCGCGCAAATCTCAATTCTTTTGTTACAATACGGTCGCTTGCTGTAGATTGAGGTGATGTTCAACGGACCGTATATTATCAAGCCCGCCCGATATTGCGCGATGTTGAAATAGTTCGACCCCCGCCATTTCTTTATCGGAGTGTCCGCAGGGTTTGGGTGATACAACCATGTCATCGTTTTGTAAATACTTTTTCCGTGACAGCATTGATTATTTCCACATAAGCTTTAGTTATACCATCCATCGATTCATCTTTTGATTGGATATACGTCTCTAATAATTCAAAATCCAGTATCAAAGATTCCGCATCTCCCGTTGTATTCACAGATTCGTTATCGGTTACACTATCGAAATCCAGTATCAACGATTCTGTATCTCCCCCTGTTTCGTCCGGTATCACAGATTCGTTATCGATTGCACTATCATGATCTGATATCATAGGTTCCGTCGCTGTATTGTCGATATCATCAGGCTCCACCGGTACAGAGACATTATTGATTTTGGCGCCGTTACAATCCGATTCACTCGATGTATTAACATCCATGGTGAATATACCATAAGGCCCCGTTGCGATACGAGCGTGTGTGAAAATATGACATCACTCGCTTCGATCATCATGGTATATATGAATTACTGTGTGCGTACCAATCAATGGTACTAGACCCGTACTTTATAAAATATCGCGCAAATCTCAATTCTTTTGTTACAATACGGTCGCTTGCTGTAGATTGAGGTGATGTTCAACGGACCGTATATTATCAAGCCCGCCCGATATTGCGCGATGTTGAAATAGTTCGACCCCGCCATTTCTTTATCGGAGTGTCCGCAGGGTTTGGGTGATACAACCATGTCATCGTTTTGTAAATACTTTTTCCGTGACAGCATTGATTATTTCCACATAAGCTTTAGTTATACCATCTATCGATTCATCTTTTGATTGGATATACGTCTCTAATAATTCAAAATCCAGTATCAAAGATTCCGCATCTCCCGTTGTATTCACAGATTCGTTATCAGTTACACTATCGAAATCCAGTATCAAAGATTCTGTATCTCCCCCTGTTTCGTCCGGTATCACAGATTCGTTATCGATTGCACTATCATGATCTGATATCATAGGTTCCGTCGCTGTATTGTCGATATCATCAGGCTCCACCGGTACAGAGACATTATTATCAGCGGCAGGTGATACAGGATTATTCTCACCAATGGCAGTGCATCTATCACCTGGTATCAACATCAATGTCAAATTCATCACCCAATGGAAAAAATTGTCAGAGTGTCCGCGGGTTTAGGTAATACAACCATGTCATCGTTTGTAATGATTTTGGCGCCGTTATAATCCGATTCACTCGATGTATTAACATCCATGGTGAATATACCATAAGGCCCCGTTGCGATACGAGCGTGTGTGAAAATATGACATCACTCGCTTCGATCATCATGGTATATATGAATTACTGTGTGCGTACCAATCAATGGTACTAGACCCGTACTTTATAAAATATCGCGCAAATCTCAATTCTTTTGTTACAATACGGTCGCTTGCTGTAGATTGAGGTGATGTTCAACGGACCGTATATTATCAAGCCCGCCCGATATTGCGCGATGTTGAAATAGTTCGACCCCCGCCATTTCTTTATCGGAGTGTCCGCAGGGTTTGGGTGATACAACCATGTCATCGTTTTGTAAATACTTTTTCCGTGACAGCATTGATTATTTCCACATAAGCTTTAGTTATACCATCCATCGATTCATCTTTTGATTGGATATACGTCTCTAATAATTCAAAATCCAGTATCAAAGATTCCGCATCTCCCGTTTTATTCACAGATTCGTTATCGGTTACACTATCGAAATCCAGTATCAACGATTCTGTATCTCCCCCTGTTTCGTCCGGTATCACAGATTCGTTATCGATTGCACTATCATGATCTGATATCATAGGTTCCGTCGCTGTATTGTCGATATCATCAGGCTCCACCGGTACAGAGACATTATTGATTTTGGCGCCGTTACAATCCGATTCACTCGATGTATTAACATCCATGGTGAATATACCGTAAGGCCCCGTTGCGATACGAGCGTGTGTGAAAATATGACATCACTCGCTTCGATCATCATGGTATATATGAATTACTGTGTGCGTACCAATCAATGGTACTAGACCCGTACTTTATAAAATATCGCGCAAATCTCAATTCTTTTGTTACAATACGGTCGCTTGCTGTAGATTGAGGTGATGTTCAACGGACCGTATATTATCAAGCCCGCCCGATATTGCGCGATGTTGAAATAGTTCGACCCCCGCCATTTCTTTATCGGAGTGTCCGCAGGGTTTGGGTGATACAACCATGTCATCGTTTTGTAAATACTTTTTCCGTGACAGCATTGATTATTTTCACATAAGCTTTAGTTATACCATCCATCGATTCATCTTTTGATTGGATATACGTCTCTAATAATTCAAAATCCAGTATCAAAGATTCCGCTTCTCCCGTTGTATTCACAGATTCGTTATCGGTTACACTATCGAAATCCAGTATCAAAGATTCTGTATCTCCCCCTGTTTCGTCCGGTATCACAGATTCGTTATCGATTGCACTATCATGATCTGATATCATAGGTTCCGTCGCTGTATTGTCGATATCATCAGGCTCCACCGGTACAGAGACATTATTGATTTTGGCGCCGTTACAATCCGATTCACTCGATGTATTAACATCCATGGTGAATATACCGTAAGGCCCCGTTGCGATACGAGCGTGTGTGAAAATATGACATCACTCGCTTCGATCATCATGGTATATATGAATTACTGTGTGCGTACCAATCAATGGTACTAGACCCGTACTTTATAAAATATCGCGCAAATCTCAATTCTTTTGTTACAATACGGTCGCTTGCTGTAGATTGAGGTGATGTTCAACGGACCGTATATTATCAAGCCCGCCCGATATTGCGCGATGTTGAAATAGTTCGACCCCCGCCATTTCTTTATCGGAGTGTCCGCAGGGTTTGGGTGATACAACCATGTCATCGTTTTGTAAATACTTTTTCCGTGACAGCATTGATTATTTCCACATAAGCTTTAGTTATACCATCCATCGATTCATCTTTTGATTGGATATACGTCTCTAATAATTCAAAATCCAGTATCAAAGATTCCGCATCTCCCGTTGTATTCACAGATTCGTTATCGGTTACACTATCGAAATCCAGTATCAACGATTCTGTATCTCCCCCTGTTTCGTGCGGTATCACAGATTCGTTATCGATTGCACTATCATGATCTGATATCATAGGTTCCGTCGCTGTATTGTCGATATCATCAGGCTCCACCGGTACAGAGACATTATTGATTTTGGCGCCGTTACAATCCGATTCACTCGATGTATTAACATCCATGGTGAATATACCGTAAGGCCCCGTTGCGATACGAGCGTGTGTGAAAATATGACATCACTCGCTTCGATCATCATGGTATATATGAATTACTGTGTGCGTACCAATCAATGGTACTAGACCCGTACTTTATAAAATATCGCGCAAATCTCAATTCTTTTGTTACAATACGGTCGCTTGCTGTAGATTGAGGTGATGTTCAACGGACCGTATATTATCAAGCCCGCCCGATATTGCGCGATGTTGAAATAGTTCGACCCCCGCCATTTCTTTATCGGAGTGTCCGCAGGGTTTGGGTGATACAACCATGTCATCGTTTTGTAAATACTTTTTCCGTGACAGCATTGATTATTTCCACATAAGCTTTAGTTATACCATCCATCGATTCATCTTTTGATTGGATATACGTCTCTAATAATTCAAAATCCAGTATCAAAGATTCCGCATCTCCCGTTGTATTCACAGATTCGTTATCGGTTACACTATCGAAATCCAGTATCAACGATTCTGTATCTCCCCCTGTTTCGTCCGGTATCACAGATTCGTTATCGATTGCACTATCATGATCTGATATCATAGGTTCCGTCGCTGTATTGTCGATATCATCAGGCTCCACCGGTACAGAGACATTATTGATTTTGGCGCCGTTACAATCCGATTCACTCGATGTATTAACATCCATGGTGAATATACCATAAGGCCCCGTTGCGATACGAGCGTGTGTGAAAATATGACATCACTCGCTTCGATCATCATGGTATATATGAATTACTGTGTGCGTACCAATCAATGGTACTAGACCCGTACTTTATAAAATATCGCGCAAATCTCAATTCTTTTGTTACAATACGGTCGCTTGCTGTAGATTGAGGTGATGTTCAACGGACCGTATATTATCAAGCCCGCCCGATATTGCGCGATGTTGAAATAGTTCGACCCCCGCCATTTCTTTATCGGAGTGTCCGCGGGTTTGGGTGATACAACCATGTCATCGTTTTGTAAATACTTTTTCCGTGACAGCGTTGATAATTTCCACATTAGCTTTAGTTATACCATCTATCGATTCATATTTTGATTGGATATACGTCTCTAATAATTCAAAATCCAGTATCAAAAATTCTGCAATTCCCGCTGTATTCACAGATTCGTTATCGGTTACACTATCGAAATTTAGTATCAAAGATTCTGTATCTCCAGCGAACATAGTAGCCTTCCGCGAAAGTACCGGTACCATTGTTGTATATATAGTAGAACCAAAATTTTATGCAACTTGTGCTGGTTAATGTTTTTATTAAAAGAAAAGTAAATTGAATATTTCTAAAAGACATATTTTTTGGTCAAATTTTGCTTTAATAACTGAAACACTTTAATAAAATCAGTTTTCTAGTTTGAAATTGATTTGATTTACCAATATATCTCAATAGCAATGACGATGTAGTTCCAGAAGCTTGCGATTTAGTTGCAAATGTTTTATAATCGATCTATGACACAAAATCCAAACCCAGGCAGTGAGAATTTAATATAAAGATCGGGAGGGGTCTGGGTGGATGGGTGCCTTGTCTTAAACGAGATAAATATAAAAAAATGTGTCCTGGTCTAACCTTAACATAGTCTGGAAATGAGACTACACTAGCACTACGAATGGATGCATAATTACAATGTTAAACACATACTGGAGCCCTGTAACATTACGCTAAGCAATTGATTCTAGAGCTGATTTCTGCAATAATTTGCATTGCTTGTTGTGTATGATTAATAATTGTAGCATAATGCTCACAATCAAGTGCAGATCATTTTTGTTACCGGGCCTTTGGCCACATTTCTATGACTTTTTTCTATCATATCATTTTTTTTCATAGTTTATACATACTTTATCTGATGAATTGTGAAAAGTGTGATGACAGTTTTAGATTAAGTAAGGATAAAAAAATGTGCGGGCCTAGACAGAGTAGGCACTTGATTTCCTTTCCAGTTTTAATATTTGTTTGTTTGAAAAAAATTGAAATATTACGTAAACATTATCGATTTTACTATAATTTCCGTATATTTCCTTGTTAATTAATCCTATCTGTGTTTTATCTTCATTTGTATTAAGAGTGGAGCGGTTTTTTAATCATAAACAGTGGATAAGTAAAATGATAATACATTTAAGACTTATTCCTGAAAACTGCAACATGTGTCTAAGTTGGAGATAACAATCATATTGTATGTTTGTATCCGTCTATGACCATTTTAAAGTAATATTTAGCCTATCCATATTTATTTGAGTTTATGATAAGGCCCTTATCGTGCTGATCGTAGTAAGAAACGAGCACAACTTGTATTTTTTAATTTTTATTAAGGACCTTTCTTTGCAGATCAATTTCTTCCGGCTTTAGCCGTTTTATTATTCATGTTTTCATTTAGGCTCATTAAAAACACATGGATTCAGTAGCTTATCTCTTAAATTGACTTATTGTATTCACTGTAAGCACATCCATAATTCATGCATAACCAAGTATAAGAAGAAAAAAATCAATGCTTGTTTCTCGACCAGAAATCACCCTTTAGTTTTAACATCTGAAATATTCAAGTGAATCACAACATACAGTAGATATTTTGACAGGATGCGAATATGCTGGGTGCGGCCTTGCAGGCTTACACGATAGTCTCTGATTGGCTAGACAAGTCACATGACGTCTATAACTGACCAATCAAAATGTACATGCTGGGTTCATGATCTGGTCTGGATGGAATTCCCCGTAATAATGATATCGCTATTGTAACCACTGGTGCATTGGTATATATAGGATATGACGAATCACATTTTCAGCCAATCATCATCTTACGTCACTGTACTAACACCAGATTACAGAGCTCGCGATGTGCATTGCTGCGGTTTACCGTTTCGACGTTTGGCTTCATCGAGTGAACATTGGTGTCCAGTCAATAATCATTGATTAACATCATAATCAGATAGATCATAGAGAAATATTTCTGGTTTTCCTGTGAAATAAAGATACAGCTGTAAATGGAAAGCTTGTAATAATCATATTCGGAGCACCGTTGCGGAAGAGTTATGTTCAATCATACATCTTTTCACCCTTCAAAAATAGACGGGAAAAAGCGTTTCATCAATTTGTCGGAGTTTCGTTTGATTGCAACGCTTTCTGCGATCGGCCCCAGAATTTGCATGACACACATGATTTCACGGGCCAGCTTTAGAGTCCATGTTTTTTTGGCACGCTTGAGAAGGACAATTACTATAGTCGTTGTATTGCGCATATGCCTATAACAATACTATTTATTGAAAATAAAGTTCGTCATACATGTACGTATAGCGAATTTCAAACTGATATTGGATCGAGGTGGAGGATGGTGGAGTAGAAGAGGTTAAAAGGACTGTGGATTTGTATACTTTCAACTTTGTGATGATGTATACTTTCAACTTTGTGATGATCAGATCGAGCGCAATGATTCCTCAACCACATTGATTTAGAGTGTGGGGACTTATTCGATGTCACTTTTTAGTTTGCCTGCTTTAGATTGAAAAACATATTTCTGTATATTCTTGGTTGCGTTTGATTAATCATTGACAAAGGTGGATGGAATGTTGGTACATCTGTACATGGTGGATCAATGATCAACTCAATTTTGAACATGTGAGTAGAAACTGCTTGTGTATAAGTTTTGTTAAAAAATCAAAGTATAAAACATAAAATAATGGTAGAATGTCATATAATTATGTCATACATCCTGTTATGAACGTATACTTAGTAAATCGCGTGTTGTATTTTTTTCTTCTTGTGAACGAACGAGTGTTTTATATCAATAATTTGGATTTTTTCCTCCCCTGTAGCTGTTCCTTGTATGTAAAAAAAAATTATCCTTGGTAAATAGTTTCCTTCGATATGACTGTAATGTATTCACGAGTTATTACTTTTTTACTGTTTGTTATTTAAGATTTTAATTGTTGCACTTGTTGTAGAAGTATACGCCTAGCCATTATCCATAAATCATATATAGATAAATTATCTGAAAACTGTAATTATAAAATCATCATGAGAAGGACCTATAATTATAATTATCTCAAAAAGCTATGCTCTCTTTATGATCATGTTCGTATCCCCTTAAGTTACTAATGAAACTCGATATCATGCAAACCTACTATTTTAATGTTTAATTTTTCATACTTGTTAAAGTATTTGATTGGTAAAAATTCAATAGACTGGATAACTTCATTTTTTGCCAACATTCTTTTACCATCCCCTCTTTCGGTCTTTTACCCCAATCTTTCCTGATTCGTACCCACCAATACAAGTCAAGACTCTTGGCAATTACCTTTGATAAGAAGGTATTTATTGTAAAATTTCAAAATTGTAATCTCAGGTAAACCCCCAAAATCACACAATAAAGTTGATGCGATGGGACAGGTTCGATTCCTGTGAGATTCCGATCAAATCAATATCGATCAAGAAGAATCTTCATTGGTGTCCATTCATCATCAATATTGTGTTGAACATAACATAATCATACAATCATTCTAAATGTCATGGAGTATTAAGTGCCCCTAAATGGGAAGGGGGATATATTAGGTTTATCACTGATCTTTCAATATAATATTTGTGTAATATTTGACCGTAAAGATACTTTTTACTTCACTAATATTGAATTTTTGATACAATAATAGCGGACGACATGACTTGGCATTACAAATTATCATTGATATTTTCAGATTTTTGACTTGGTAAGAAATTGAGGATGAAACGTAATTGGCTTTTATCATGCCGTATGTGTAATTATATTTATAAAATAAAGATTATAGTATATTATCATAGGGAAAACTGCTCAAACTTCAAATCGATCCAAAAACAATCTTGATTCCCCATACATTTTCGAACATTTTTTTATAAAAATTCCACATTTTAGCAAGTCATTTAGGATTTAGATATTTAGATTTTTCCTAATTTTCTTTAAATTATTTTATTTTTCACGCCATAAAACCCTCAGATTTCTTACTGGCCTTTCTGTAGCTTTCACATGCCACTCCTGATTCCGAGTTTCAGATCATGCCGTTTCACTTCCACCCCCCCCCTCATTCTCACCCTCCCCTTTTCATTGAGTTTCATCTCATTTTTTTGTGTTTGATCTTGCATTATATTGTATGAGATATGTTTATATTGCATTTATATTAATTTGATTTTAGTTGTAACTGTGATATTAATTTTATGAGATCATAAAACTTTTTAGTACAAGTACATGAGTACACGAGTGTCGCTTAAAGGCATGTAGGAAACTATATAAAATCCGTCTATTCGCAAATACCGCCTTCAGATAAAAAGAAATGATGAGAAACATTGAATAAGAGAATAGAGAGAAATGGGAATGAAAAGTACGAAAGTCGAAATAGGTGGAGAGAGAGGGAGAGAAAGAAAAATACGATTTTATTATTTTGCAATTTCCTGTCCCTTTCCTTGCTGACAAATACTTGCTATAGATTATTACAATTTCAGAAAAGCAGGGGGAAAGACGAAGAGGGAGAAAAAGAAGAAGAAAAAAATGAGGAGGAAGACGAAATAAAGCGTTATGAATATCTTTCAGATCATTTCACTACCACCGCCATTATAACCAATTTAGTAACCATCATCATGATCTTTATTATCATCATCATCATCATCATCATTAGTGTCATCCTCAACATTATTTTCATCGCAACCATTCTTATCTCCGTTATCTTAATGATCTACATGTTCATCTCCATCATCTTCAGCATCATCATTGCAATCATCGGAGTCATCACAATCATCATCGTCATCACCACCCTCATCATCATCATCCCCACCGTCATCATCGTCATCATCAACATCATCGTCATCACCACCCTCAACACCATCACCACCATCATTATCATCATCTTAACTATCATCATCACCATCATCATCTTAGAAATCATCATAATCATCACCACCCTCATCATCATCACATTTCTGGTTGTCAGCCACGATCGAGCTCGACTACCAATATTTGATATACAAACATACCCCAAGTGACAATATAAACGACAGCTGTCGGGGCATTTACCATAATATAACAGAATATTTCTTCAGAATTTCACATGGCATACACAAGAGGATTGAATTTACAATGACTTTATATATTTATTGATCACTAACTGAAAATATTATTTGATTGTTATATCATTTCAGGCATTGTTATACAAAACAATTCATTTCAGTCTGTGTTATATAATATCAGTCGCGACACCGCAATGAGTGATAATAACCATGCTCCCACCAAATTAAGCATACATCAATTTCACTTTATGTCATTTAATTTTAATTTTATTTATTTCCACAATAAGAGCACAAATAATTGTAGCATCTATCAAAGTAATTATATGAAACTCCACTTTGAATTGCATATGTAATATAACAATTCAATACACATATCAAAGTAGTTGAATAATTATGAATAATCATGTTTTTGAAAACTGTATTGGGAAGGAAAACTGATCCCTCCCCCTCACAAACCATGTGAATCAGAATCGTATCAATTGGTATCGCATCAATCGAACACCGGCGAAAATCCGGGGGGGGGGGTAAATTATAGTTAACCCCATCCCATCGACTCCTTATTTATATTAAAATCCTTTCATATGTCTCGAGTATATACAGAAATACAACAAAGTATGTTCATAATTAATATAGAGCATCTTAACTGTCACTACGCGAATATGAGCAAGATATTCTTATAATATATACATTACACATATGAATGATATTGAGCTGAGTATACCAAACCTTTAGGCAGGTAACTGAAAATTGAAGATACAAATGAATGAGTTCTATGAAAGACTTAACGATTAACACATAATTAAGTACTTTAAAATCAAAGATTCATTTAGGTACAACGGTCTCAGATATTTGTTATCAGCTGATGGTGTCCCCCCATTGTTCTTTATCTGGGTCAAGCAATTAAAAAATGATTTGTTTCTTGTGTGGGTCCACATTATTATACACACTATGCTGTTTTGTGGATCCCCGTATTTCATCAGATATTACATCTCAATATACAAGATGAATGATGATTGATTGACGTTATTTATAACTAAAAAACGAGAAATAAATATTTCTAAATTCATCTTGTTCTCAGTTGTGTAACAATGCAAACAAACACATTTGATTAATTTATATACATTTCTAATGTTAATTGGAAATGAATAATAGAATGAAAATCGAAATTTGAATTGAGGAGCCCCTTCCCATTAAGATAACCTGTTACAGCCACTGATAAACACCCCAAAACAAAAATCATTGTTTTAAGCGGCGACAGGGATGATAACTTTTTTTATGATATATTATTTATTTAATTTATTTATTTATTTATTTTTTTTTTTTTGGGGGGGGGGGAAATGTGGTCAAATGAAGCACAAGAAGATTATAATAAAGTATTTCAGGCGTCTATTTCAGAAAAAAATGTGGATATAGGCATTTTGGATAGTACAGGATTGCCTTATCCTTAATCCCTCCCCCCCCCCGCCCATACCCTCTCCAAGCAAACTATGATCCGCGATCATTCCTCTCGTAATCCCAGGGAAACTTGTCTTCTTTCATCAGATCTATTGTCTTATCATTCACTCTACCCCCCCCCCCCCGGCCCTACACTGTCCCCTCCCCTCCCCCTCCAAGCTAATTATGTTCCGTGATCACTCCTCTGGCAATCCCAGAGAAACTTGCCTCCCTTCATCAGATCGCAGTGGTCCCTATAATAAATGAGAAATGAGGAAAGTATTTAGGTTGAGAATAAGATTTATTCAAGTGACAACATGCTTACACTATTGTGTAGAATTTGATTTGGAATATCTTTAAATAAATGATATTCCAATATTATTTCAGAACCATGTTCTCGAAAATTAAGTTTTTAACATTTTCTGGACACAATGCTACATGCACATTTACATGAATTTGTATTTGTCCTCGCTTACTTACGTTGGCTGAAATTGGCTACCACACCCCCCACACACACAAACGCACACAGATGAAGATAATGAAGGGGAGGGAGAAAATTGAATAAGTAAGCGCGTATACTCACTATCTCGGACATTTCTTCATCCCGTGTCTCCGACCCCGAACTTTCCGGAGCAGCGCCTAGTCCCACTTCGATGTTTCTTTCGTCCTGAGGCTGTACACCGACTGTCAAGACCTCTTTTTCGTCCTTTAGAAGTGTGGGGGAATTGCAAAATAAATGGTGAGATGGAGAGAAAACTATTTCATAGTAAGAAAATGTTACTTTATTTCATTTTCCCCATCATTTAGCTTTCACAAAAAGGTAAAATCTGAAATGATATAGTATCCATGCATATGGCCTATACAGAGTTGATAACCATTGCAAAGTATAGACCAAAGATGATTTCTAACATACTTAATAAGGTTTGCGTAATTATGTGGAATGATAAACTGAAAATGAAAATTCGATAAGCATATTCTGTGTGTGTGTGTGTGTGTGTATTTGAGTTTTTGTCAGACGTGTATCAATCAGATATGATTATTTACGTCTGGGACCGACCTTTAACGTCACCATCCGAAAGACGTGACCAGGATTTGAACCTCGAACCTCTGCATCAATTTGTAATTTCCCCACATAGCTTGGATTACAGGCGCACGCCACAACGCCCAGTGTGGCACTTCGTTTAAAAACAACACACAGAAGGCAGTATTCACATTTACCAACCTTTTACTTCAAGTTTTATTTCTATCCGGTGGTTTTTATTTGTTCGATATTACAATATTATCCCGTATGATATTATTTGCTTTAACAATTTTGAATAATATCAAAGTAATTTAAGCATCCACTTTTACTAATATACTCACTCTGATATCCAGCACTATATGTTTCTTTATTCCATTTTGATTCAGGTATGAAAAGGAAATATTTGTTAACCTGGATGGATCGATTTCTAAACAAAATCCTGGACCCTTCATTGATATCTAACATAATAAAAATAAAGAAAAATAAAGACAAACAGAGATTGATAAAATACAAGCAAATATTTATCATCGACAAATCTTACTTAACAAATTCACTTAACAATTTAATGATTTTTTTAAACACGTCCACACGTTGTTATCAATAGAATATAAACCTATTTCATTTGATGCAGGATAAAAAAAGCAATGTAGATAAATGCTTTGGACAAGGGTTGTGGAGGGAATCTTACCGTGAATATTCTTGGTGTAGCCGGGTGCCTAAGACCACTCGACCAAGGCACCTCGCCTTTGTGAAATGTCACGTTGCCAACTGGACAATTAAAAATAAGCTTAAATATTATGTCCAACTCAGTATGCTTAAATCCGGGGCTTAAATTGACCTTTCAATAACTTAATAGTTCTAACAGAACTTTATTCCACTGCCTTATACTCTCCCATTGTCTGA
Organism: Lytechinus pictus; assembly: GCF_037042905.1. NCBI lineage: Eukaryota > Metazoa > Echinodermata > Echinoidea > Temnopleuroida > Toxopneustidae > Lytechinus > Lytechinus pictus. The sequence goes on from NC_087259.1 coordinate 7,041,129, forward strand.
ATAAACAATTATATTTTCTTACCTTATTTTCGGCGTTGCCTCTGTCACTAGGGTAGGTTTCTCGCGTTGCCATTTCTATGCATGACATGGAGAAAAATAAATTGTAAGTTTTACCTTAAATGTGGTTCTTTTTTCTCCAGAATATTACATTATTATACATCACATAACTCTTAAAAATGTATATTTCTTGCCTAATTATGTCCTAACAAATAATTCATTCGCTTTCTTCTCATCTCAATCTCATCCGATAGCTAAATTTCTACTTAACGTTTTTTTAAAGGATTATTAGCCGGCCAACAAGTGAAATATTGTTATCCTCTATTTTGTTTTTTGTCGATTTGTCTCTTCTCTAATCTTTCCTAATTTGCATAAAATAAAATAAAAACAATCAAAATAATGGAACTTTATACATTAGACGACACTCCCAGTCTAGACGGTGATTTAATTATTCTTCTTTTTTGCCATATCAGAGTGTACGAGGCGAATCAATACTGAATCGTATCCCATTGATTTTGTTTGTCTGTTATGAGGGTATAAAAATAATGATCAAAGTCCAAATGATTATACTAGCCATGCTAGCTGTAGAAGTTGTGTTGTTCATTATGACAGCGCGGTCCAATAGGCCATACTGTATATTATGCATGTTGATAATCATAACGGAATCATTTCCACTCCAAGCAGACTGTTGATGTTTAATATACAATCTCTTCATTTGTTGGAGTCATCATACATTGGAATAAATTTATTATAAAGGTAATACAATTTCCTTGTTTTAGCAGACATTTGGAGAATATTATAGAATAAGTTTGCCTGTGTTGATAATAAAGTGGCAATAGCGTCGAATTTTCTGTGACTGAAATCGGCTCGCACGCACTCACCGAGGACCACCTTTGCCCTACAGAAATGTATTATAATCATTGGTATAAAACATCTCCATGATTATAATGCATTTCTATGATTCCCCCTACTCACACTAAGCGCGCCAGAGCCAACCGGTCAGCAATGTACATCGTTTTTTTTTTACAGAGGCCGCTCTTTTCATGATTAGTCAGTCTGATTGCCCCCCCCCCCCGTTATTTTCTTTCATTTTGCGCGCAACGCATGCCTACCAATTTTTGATTATGAGGTCAAGCCCCCACCCCCACTTGCTACCCTTGTGCTTAGTGAGCTTTCTTTTAATTATGACCTCCCCCACCCCAAAAAAAAAAATTAAAAAAAAAAAAAAAAAAAAATAGGTGGGGTTCCACAATCCACCGAGGTGGAGAGTGGCAAATGTAGATAAACGCCTCGCCAAAGTGCCCTGAAATAATTACTTTTTCATTTACCCTGAATTCTCTTGGTCCATTTGAAAGGAACTGCACTTGGTCTTTGTTATGCAAATCAACTCCACCACTTGTGCTGGAGAGATCTCCACAGAAAGCAGGAACCATTCTGATTTATGCAGAGAAAACTATCAGGCCCTCATTGAGGAGAGTTACTTCGAGTTTTGGTTTTGCCAGCTTTTGAGATACCAACTGGTTCTGCCAGCTTTGTATCAACTGGCAGTTTTGTTTTAAATTCAAGTGTAAGTCTTTGATATTTCTATTATTTTGGACAATCAAACTTCTCATATAGCGGTGAGATGTTAAGGCATTATGAAAGTATTATTATTATTACTATTATTATTATTCCTAAAGCTGACAAATATAATGGATATGGTAAAACAAGTCATGTGAAATTATACAGTGCGTATCAAAAAAAAGTTTACACTTAGAAAAAATCCTGTGAAATTATATATTTGTAATATCCTGAAGATTTTTCCAAATTTAAACATTGGTACAGATCCTTTTAAGCAAATGACGATATAACTGTCGAAAAATATTTCCGCTTGAGTGAGCACCACTTACTTTTGAAAAGTTAATGAAAAATGTTTTGCGCAGAACTTGGAAATAGTTATGCGAATAAAGTAGACCTTAATCATGAAGAACACGTGGAATTTAGCTAGTAAAATTGATTAGATGATATCTTTTACCTTTTTAAACTGTTTTCTTGCCCAAAACACTTCGACACCAAGGCCATCTTGACGATATTTGCTTTACACTGAACTGTGATTTACATGAAATGGCTTAGGCTTGATTTTCATTTTATTAATCATTGTCAAGCTTGGGAAAAGTGTGGAGAAAATAAGTATCAAATTTAAAATGAAATGTAAACCCACTTTAATGACACAAACTTAGTGAAAAATGCTGGAGATGTCTGATATAAACTTTTGTTCAGATTCAGATATGTCCTCAGATCCAGTTGGCACACAAAAGGGTAAAGGTTGTGCTTACTAAGTGTTGAAATTTCAATTTGGGTGGCAAAATTGTTACAAAATGCTGGAATGTATCCGTTTTATTTCAATCGACTAAAAGTGCACGGGAAATGTATGAGAAATGTTTTGCAGGGTAAGTTTGATTTCGCCCTTTCCCCTTGACACTGCGTGAAAACGAGCATTTCTGCGCAAACAGATTTCTGCGAGCTTTACAAAGATGGACAGTGCTCACTCAAGTGTAACATTCTGTCAAAACTTTTACTTTCATTAGATAGATGAGACCCAAACCCAAGATTATATGTGAAAAAATTACCCACATGTTGTCTATTTTTTAATTCCCAGGGCTTATTCAAAGTGTAAACTTTTTTTTGATACGCACTATATATTGAAATCATAAATTTATGTGATCACAGAAAGCGATTTTGGTAAAAACATTCTAGCCCGATTGATCCGGAAGGGCGAAGTTGGTATTAAGACGGTTCTAGGACAATTACCCCCTGGACAATTACCCCTCGGACAACTACCCCCGGACAATTACCCCCCGAGGACAATTACCCCCCGGACAACTACCCCGCGGACAATTACCCCCTGAGGACAATTACCCCCGAGGACAATTACCCCCGGGAAAACTACCCCCGGACAACTACCCCCGGACAACTACCCCCCGGACAACTACCCCCCGGACAACTACCCCCAGACAACTACCCCCGGACAACCACCCACCGGACAATTACCCCCCGGACAACTACCACCCGGATAATTACCCCCCGGACAACTAACCCTGGAACAATTACCTCGTAGACAATTACCCCCAGAAAATCCCCCTTCTCTCCAATATCAATGTTAGAATTAAGCGGGACCCATTGTAAGTTTTGGTCGGTGGCACAGGTTTTCGAAATATTTTCTACTTTATTTTACGTTAATAACTTTTTCTTTCTCTTTTATATTGGTCTTTCTCCTGTTCTCTCACTTTCTTCCTTTTTCCTTTTTTGTTTTGTTTAGCGGCGCCTTCTGCATCTTGAAAAATGGGAGGGGGAGTAAAACACCGATGTCCTAACAGTCATTTCTACGCTTTATTCTTATAAAACAACATAAAAGTGTAATTATCTTATAAGCCCTATTTAAAAAGTGCGAGCGCGAAGCGCGAGCTGAAAATTTTTGGAATTGCATGTATATATTTTAACCTGAACATGGACTATTCTGGGCAATGTTTGTGAACCTGAACAAGATGCGTATGTAACGAGATAATTACTGCGAGCGCGAAGCGCGAGCAGAAATTTTTAATATGGTTTCTGGCTTGATCAAAAAGGGACCTGTTAAGGAGGTTTGCAGTTAGCCATTAAAACGATACATATTTCAACTATTAAATAATGCGAGCGCGAAGCGCGAGATGAATTTCTTTTGATATTCTGACCTAAAAAATGACATTCTTAGCACTTTTTGTAATCATTAACGGTATAGGTATAAAACCAAACAATTGATGCGAGCGGAAAAAAATTGAGATTTCAGACCTAAAAATGGGACACTCTAATCATATTTTGTAAATCATGAAAAAGGATGGGTGATTTGGGTTTCTTCCTACATTAATTATGCGAGCACAAAGCGCGATCTGATCTGAAACTAGACAATTTTAGCACGTTTTGAATAAAGATGAAGCTGCAAATCTCAATGTTGTGCGCGTGTTTTAGAGTTAGACATAATCTGGGCATTCTGATATTTTTATCACGAAAATCAATAATGCGAGCGCGAAGCGCGAGCGGAAAATACTTGATATCCCGGTATGAAAATGGTGAATTTGAGCACTATCTAAAACATTGTGTAGGGAAATTGTGAAGTGGATGTGGAAAGCACTTAATAAATGGTGCGAGTGTGAAGCGCGAGCTGGTATCTTCATTATTATTTTGACCTAGGACCCTGATATTCTAGGTCGAAGGACATTTTGTCATCATATGAAAATGATGACAACTTTCTCATTCCTCTTCCTAAGCGCGATATGAAACATATGAAACTGTGAAAAGGGACAATTTAGTCATTAAGAATTCATGAAAATGTTATATTTAGTAATGTAATAAGCATAATGAGTGAGTGAAATGTGTTGACACTGAGGCCTGAAAACTGGATATTTTAAGCACTCTTATCATGAATAGGATTTGTGAGTTGATATATTTTAAACAAAAATGCGAGCACAAATCGTGAGACGAAAGGAGGGTTATAAGTAATTTGTTATATAATTTGGCAAATCAAATAATGCGACCGCATAGCGCAAGCTGCAAGTTATATTCACACCATAAAACGAACATTAAAAAGAGCACTTAAAAATCAGTTTGTAAATCAAACAAAATGATAATGTCCAAGCTGAAATGTGCTTGTATATCGACTTCAAAACTTGATTTTTTAAGCTACATATCATAGGCGGATCCAGAGGGCCCGAGGGGCCCAGGCCCCCTATTGGTGGAGCCCCAAAAAATGAAAAAAGGGAAAGAAAGAAAAAAGGAGGGGAATGAGAGGAGAAAAAAGAAGAGGAGGACGAGTGAATAAAATAAAATGAGGGAAGACTTGGGAAATAAAAAGAATCTTACATGTCACTATATAAAATTTTCGCTCGCGCTTCGTGGTCGCATTGCCTGTTAGGTGATTTTCATATCTTGTTCAATATGGAGTTTAAATATCAAGTTTGGAAGTCAATATACAAAACATACTTCATCTCGGAAATCGAACTTTCATTAATTTGTGTGATTGATTTTTTAAAAGTACTCTGTATTAATGTCGGTTTTATGGTCTGAATATAAACATTTTATCCCTTTTCAGGTCTGATTGTCAAAACGTATCAGCTAGCGCTGCACGTTTGCATTTTGATTGGCGAGTTATGTATGTCTCAATATTGATTATACAACAAACTACTTAATATCCCTTTTCATGACAGTTTATAAAAAAAATGTCTCGCAATTTGCGCTCGCATTAATGATTAAAAATACATTAACTGATGCATTCTATTTATAATGACAAAAGTGTTTGAAATGTCCAGTTTCAGGCCATAATATCATCAGATTTTGCGCACTCATTGGGCATTAATGAATAACATATCAATTTAAAGATTAAATTGTCCCTTTTGATTCATTTCGCGATTAGCAAGAGGAATAGGAAGATAATGTCATCATTTTCATATGATGACATGTCCTAAGAATGTCCTGGTCCTATGTTAAAACTCAAAGTAAATAATGAAAAATATCAGTTCTTTATTAAGTGCAATCCATATCCACCTCACAAATTCCTACAAAGTGCTTGAAATTTAGAGCTGAAATTGACTCCTTTTTGCAGATCGGAATATTAAACAGTTTAAGCTCGCGCTTCGCGCTTTGTTTTTCATGATAAAATATGTATTTAGAATGCCTAGATTCTAAGTCTAAATATGAAACATTCGCGCGCATGTTTATTCAGATACTCAACTTGGTCTCTATTTAAATCATTATCCAGTTTCAGATCACAATATAAAAAATTGTCCGGTGGGTAATTGTCCGGGGGTAGTTGTCAGGGGGTACTTGTCCGGGGGGTAATTGTCCGGGGAGTAGTTGTCCGGGGGGTAATTGACCGGGGGGTAGTTGTCTGGGGGTAATTGTCCGGGGGTACTTGTCCGGGGGTACTTGTCCGGGGGTAGTTGTCCGGGGGGTAATTGTCCGGGGGGGGGGGAATTGTTCTCGGGGGTAATTGTCCTCAGGGGGTAATTGTCCGGGGGTAGTTGTCCGGGGGTAATTGTCCTCGGGGGGTAGTTGTCCGGGGGTAATTGTCCGGGGGGTAGTTGTCCTGATCCCATTAAGGGGTGACAGATTAATGCTAATGAGAATCTGTATTCATGTTTGGTTTTACTTTAATGTGAACTTAATGAAAGCTTATGAGTAGTCTGTTCTGTCACAAGGAAGTTTGCTGTAATTTTCAGGTGGTTCCTAATTTATGGGTAAACAAATCAACGCCCGGAAGAACCCGGCCCGTGTCATTTGTTCTGGAGGGGCGCTATTATTCTTTGTGAACAACTGGTGTATTTCACCTGACTGCTACGAGGCTCAAACCTTAGTGAGGGGAGGGGGGGGGGTATTTACAAGCGCTCCATGCTTCAACGAATCACGGATCCATATAGGGACATCTACCAACATGAAATTATATAATTATGATCAACCTGGTCAAAATTGACACTTTACGGTACGATGCAGTAAGTCTAGTTGACTGGTAAGCGGTCGATTGCCATGTACTGTTTACTACACCTGAACTTGAATCAATGAGCATTGTTCTAATTCAGATTGAACTGGACTATTAAATAAAGCCTTTCCTACTTGAAATAAATTCAATACCATACCGGTCCGATACTTATTGTGAGATAATGTTATAAAGGGCAATAACTTTGTTTTATTCTCAACCAGAACATTATTGCAAAACTTAGTGTCTCACGGATTACCCTTGGAGTTTATTTACGTTTCACTCCCATTTTACATGTGGTTGTAAATGATTTCACATGTGGTGGTAAATTGTGTAATTCTGCTAACTAACCCCGGACATTGTGGTTCAAAGTCTGGAGACTTATCCACTGAGCTACAACTCCCTCTTCTCATAACATTCACTCATAATTGATAGGCATTCTATTTCTACAGGGCCCTTTTTTTTTAAGCAGGCCTCTTGGGGCACTGAAATGACTCCCCTGTTTCGAAATAAAACTTAATAAATAACTCTTTGTAATAACTGAAAGAAAAAATGAAGTTACTGTGTCCTAGAGATTTAATGCGCCTGACAGAACATGAAACATTTAGAATTTGAATCCTTGTCGTGGCGCCTACATAGCGAGGTACTAATCTGCATTTCTCTGTTATCAGACATGAACAAAAATGAATTTGTTTCATGCATAATAAACGTTGCACATAATTTTAGGTGATAATAATATGCAACATTTTTCATGTTTATAATTCATGGTGCTTAATACAATGTTTCTAAGCGCTGCATTCTATTACCCTTGTTTTAGCACGGTTACTCCTTAAAGGTTACTCGAACACTCAAGGAATTTCTTCCTACCTGGTACCCATTCACTACACCTGGATGGAGAGTGGCAAATGTTGATAAACGCTTGCCAAAGAACGCGAGTACCGTGGTTAGATTCGAACCTCGGACCTTTTGGTTCAAAATCCAGAGATTTATCCACTGGTCCAGAACACCCTTTTTTGTGGGTTTTTAATCGATGAATTGCATGATCGATTATAATCATATAAATAAAAAAATATATAATCATAAAAAAAAAATAATTACCTGTCTTTATAAAGAGTGTTGGTTGATTTATATTGTAACATGCACCATGGCTTGCATGGTTAAAAATGAATGGATTTAATGAATGATATTCCAAACGAAATACTTTTATGTATTCACTTTCACCGAAAAAGATAAAAAGAGCCCACTTTCTCCATAAATAATCGACCCTTGAAAATACCTCATTATATTTTCATATAGAATAGTGCGCTAATAATTAGTGTTGTAAATAAGCCGTAAGTATGCGATGAATTCATTTATAAAGGGGATATTTTTTGGTGAATCTCTTATACATTTATAGCATACCTCTTTATTTCACACCTGTAAAAAAAAAATTACAAATGAAATTTATGATTATGGTTAAGTTTTCTATTTTTTGTGTTCACTGAGATTAATTCCTCAATATCTTTTTATTTTGTATGTATAAGCGAAGGGAAACTAGAAATCTTTGAAATTTTTTAGCAAACATTTCTTCGACAAACGTGAAATATTTCTGTGGCAACTGATAACCGTGATATCTCACTGATTAATTGAAGTTATGACAAGCTTTAACTTGCTTGATTTTCAACCAAATTTTGAAAAAATATTTCAATAATACCTCACTGAAAGAAACTTAAAAATTATCCTTTAGTTTCATCAGAATCATTAAATATAGACCCAGCATATTTACTAGGCTAGCATGCTTATTGGTGAAAAATTGATCTTGATGAAATTATAGCTATTAATGGTAAAAGTGAATGAAGTAAGGCGTACTTACTAAAAGATGATCCCTCTCCTGCCAAAGAGTTTCTTGAAATGACATTCGTTGACTAAAATTTACATCAAAAGGAATGTACAGATTAGTTTAGTTTTCGAAAACATAATTGGATGATATCCACAACTGCGTGACCCATGGTATTCTACAAGTCACTCATGCTTGTCGTTCCCTTGACGCATGAATGGGCCACTTTTGTATATATAGTATACCCATAATAAAATACAACATGTGCTGGTTAATATTTTTATGTCAAAGTAAAATGAATATTTCTAAAAGAAATATTTGTTTTGACAAATTTTGCTTTAATAACTGAATAAGTTTTATAAAAACAGATTATTAATTTGAAATTGATTTGGTTTACTCAGTTTATCCCGTTAAACATGACGATGTAATTCCAGAAGCATGCGATTTAGTTGCAAAGCCTTTATAATCGATCTATGACACAAAATCCAAACCCAGGCAGGGAGAATTTAATATAAAGATCGGGAGGGGGTCAGGGGTGGATGGGTGCCTTATCTTAAACGAGATAAATATCTAAAATGTGTCCTGGTCTAACCTTAACATAGTCTGGAAAAGAGACTACACTAGCACTACGAATGGATGCATAATTACAATGCTATACACATACTGGAGCCTGTAACATTACGCTCAGCAATTGATTCTAGAGCTGATTTCTGCAATAATTTGCATTGCTTGTTGTGTATGATCAATTGTAGCATAATGCTCACAATCAAGTGCAGATCATTTTTGTTACCGGGCCTTGGCCACATTTCTATGACTTTTTTCTATCATCATCTTTTTTGTCATAGTTTATACATACTTTATCTGATGAATTGTGAAAAGTCTGATGACAGTTTTAGATTAAGTAAGGATAACAAAAAAAATGCGCGGGCCTAAAACAGAGTAGGCACTTGATTTCCTTCCCAGTTTTAATATTTGTTTGTTTGAAAAAATGGAAATATTACGTAAACATTATCGATTTTACTATAATTTCCTATATTTCCTTGTTAATTAATCCTTTCTGTGTTTTAACTTCATTTGTATTAACAGTGGAGCGGTTTTTTAATCATAAACAGTGGATAAGTAAAATGATAATACATTTAAGACTTATTCCTGAAAACCGCAACATGTGTCTAAGTTGGAGATAACAATCATATTGTATGTTTGTATCCGTCTATGACCATTTTAAAGTAGTATTTAGCCTATCCATATTTATTTGAGATTATGATAAGGCCCTTATCGTGCTCACCGTAGTAAAAAACGAGCACAACTTCTATTTTTTTTATTAAGGACCTTTCTTTGCAGATCAACTTCTTCCGGCTTTAGTCGTTTTATTATTATTTTTCTATGTTTTCATTTAGGCTCATTGAAAACACATGGATTCAATAGCTTATCTCTTAAATTGACTTATTGTATTCACTGTAAGTACATCGACATGATAATTCTTGCATAACCAAGTAAAAAGAAGAAAAAAAAATCAATTTATGCTTGTTTCTCGACCAGAAATCATCCTTTAGTTTTAACATCTGAAATATTAAATGAGGAAGTGAATCACAACATACAGTAGATATTTTGACAGGATGCGAATATGCTGGGTGCGGCCTTGCAGGGTACACGATAGTCTCTGATTGGCTAGACAAGTCACATGACGTCTATAACTGACCAATCAAAATGTACATGCTGGGTTCATCTGGTCTGGATCACTACCATTTGTAACCTCTCTGAATGGATTTATATAGGATATGACGAATCACATTTTCAGCCAATCATCATCGTCTGACACGTAACACCTCCCAGAGCCGCTCCTCGTGCGGTGCGCATTGCAGTGCTTTACCATTTCTACGTGTCGCTTTCTCGAGTGAACATTGTACTGCTCAGTCTGTATAATAATTAGTATCTAAATCATGTAGCTTGATCATAGATTCATAGATAAATATTTCTAGTTTTCTTGTGAAATAAAGATAAAGCTGTAAATGGAGAGCCTGTAATAATCATCATCGGAGCACCGTTGCGGGAAAAGTTATGTTCAATCATACATTTTTTGTTCAATCTTCAAAATAGACGGAAAAGGGCGTTTCATCGATTTGTCGGAGTTTCGTTTTATTGGAACGCTTTCTGCTATCGGTCCCAGAATGTGATTACCCCCGGGCAGCTTTAGATTTCAGGTTTTGTGACACGCTTGAGACGAATAATTACTTTAGTCGTTGTATTCCGCATATGCCTAACAGTAATATTTTGGAAAATAAAGTTCGTCATATACGTAGCAAATTTCAAACTGATTTTTGATCGAGGAGGATGTTACATTGGAGTAGAAGGACCGATTTGAATACTTTCATCTTTGTGATGATCAGATGGAGTGCAGTGATTCCTCAACCAAATTGATTTACGGTGTGGGAACTTATTCGATGTCACTTTTTAGTTTGCCTGCTTTACATCTAAAATATTATTTCTGTATATTCTTGGTTGCGTTTGATTAATCATTGACAAAGGTGGATGGAATGTTGGTACATCTGTACATGATGGATCAATGATAAACTTAATTTCGAACATGTGAGTAGAAACTGCTTGAGTATGATTTTTTTTTTAATTTATGATCTCTTAACAACATAAGAGTGGTAGAATGTCATAGATTCCTGCTATGTACGCACAGTAAATCGCGTGTTGTATATTTTTATTTTTCTTGCGAACGAACGTGTGATCTGTATCGATACTTCTTTGAATTTCCTGTACCTCTAGCTTTTCCTTGCATGAAAATAGTTTGTTCTTGGTAGATAGTATCCTCCGATATAGCTATAGTGCATATCATGCGAGGTTATTCATTTTTTTTTACTGTAAATGTTGTCTAACCTTTTCATTATTGCACTTGTAGAAGTCTAGTCATAGTCCTTAGCCATAGGACATCTACAGTAATATGATAACTATATTATACAATCGTCATGAAAAGGACCTATATCTCGACAAGCTATGCTCTCTTTATGATCATGCTCGTAACCCCTAAAGTTAAAGAACTCATGAAGCTCAATACTCTGCAGGCCTACTATTTGAAATTGTAATTTATCATACTTGTAAAATGTATTTCATTAGTATAGAATTTGATATATAGACTGGATTACATAATCAATTTTGAAAACATTCCCTTACCATCCCCTCTTTCAGTCTTACACCACCCCCTCCGTCCCGCTATACACCCCACCCTTATGGATTCATGCCAACCAATACAAGTCGGGACTCTTACCATTAAGAAGGTATTTATTTTGAAATTCCAACCGACCCGCATACTTTTCAAGATGGCGTCTAATAATTCATGGTTGCTGGGTCGGAGCGCCATCGGCACCAATCTTGCTTAAGGCTTGTCAAGAAGGGGTACGGGTGGGGGAGGGTTAACGTCCTTTGTTGATTCCAAGTAACAGCGTTAATTTTTTATGTACATCGAAACTCATTAGAAATCATGAATGGAAATTATGGAATATCACATGATCTCATGTCGTACATAGCGCTTTTAATGTTTCTAAGCAAAGCATACTGTTACCCCGGATCTAGCACTGCTACCCTGATCGGGTGCTCAAGCATTCAAGGGTACCCATTTACTACACCTGGGTTGAGAATGGCAAATGTAGGCCTTGCCAAGGGACGCAGTACTGCGGTGGGGTAAGAAATAATCCTGTAGTACATAGCGTTTTTAATGTTTCTAAGCAAAGCATACTGTTACCCCGGATCTAGCACTGCTACCCCGATCGGGTGCTCAAGCATTCAAGAAGTTCTTTCCTACCGTGTACCCATTTACTACACCTGGGTTGAGAGTGGCAAATGTAGGCCTTACCAAGGGACGCAATGCTGCGGTGGGGTAAGAAATAATCCTATGTAGTACATAGCGTTTTTAATGTTTCTAAAGCAAAGCATACTGTTACCCCGGATCTAGCACTGCTACCCTGATCGGGTGCTCAAGCATTCAAGAAGTTCTTTCCTACCGTGTACCCACTTACTACACCTGGGTTGAGAATGGCAAATGTAGATAATAAAGGCCTTGCCAAGGGACGCAATGTTGTGGTAGGGTAAGAAATAACCCTATGTAGCTGGTCAAATTTGTTTGGGAAATAACAAGTTTATGAGCTTGTAATACTCCAAATTTCAATCTTCGGCTAATCCCAAAATAACACAATAAAGTTGATGAGATGGGACAGGTTCGATTCCTGTGAGATTCCGATCATATCAATATCGATCACAAAGAATCTTCATCGGTGTCCATTCATCATCAATATTGTGTTGAATATTTTAATACAATCATTCTAAATGTCAAGGAATATAAATTTTCTCTATGGGAGTATATTCTATTTATCACTTTGATAATTTTCACTACAATGTTTTCGTAAAATTTGACCGGAGAGTTTAGTGCCAATTGAATTTATGTATTTTATTCATATACCTACCTAATATATAGTGAATGTAAATAAAATAAAATCTAATTTTAGTATGTTATCTATGGGCCTAAACTTCAAATCTATAATCCCGATACTCGTACATTGACGTGAAACATATGTTTTTTTTCGCGATCCAATGTATCTTTAGCAAGTTAGTTATGATTTAGCTATTTACCCGGTTCTTAATCATTTACTTTCAATTACTCTATTTGTGCTTTATTTTCCGCCCTCCTTGCCAATTGTAATAGCTTGAATCTTTAAAAGATTCATATTCATTTTATGTTATATCATGTATTGCAATGTATCTGACGTTTTGTTAATGAAATTTATATCATTTTATTGTTCAAGCCACCTTTCTATGGTATGAATTATATGAGCTCATAATACTTTTTAATCTAAATAGATGAATAAAAAGGTGTCGCCACAGGGGTATAGGAGAATGTGACGTATCCACTCGTGTTTTTTTTTTTTTGCAAATTGACTGGAAATTGGAAGGTAGTTTGAAGAAGAGAATAGAGAGAGAAAGTAATGAAAGACACGAAAACCGAAATAATAGATGGAGAAAGAGAGAGAGAGAGAGAGTGAGGGAAAGAACATACTGCTACTTTGTAAATTTTCTTGGCGACAAATAATTCATGTGCCAGGTTTTATTACAATATTTCAGTGAGGAGAAGAAAAAGAAAAGAAGGAGAAAAGAAGAAGAAAAAAGAAGAAGAAGACAAAAAAGGAGAGGAGGGAAACGGAGGAAATAGTTTATAAGATTCTTAACATCATTCACCACCACCGTCATTATCACCAGTGATATTACCATCATCATGATCGTCATCATGATAATCTTCATCGTCATCATAATAATCTTCATCGTCATTCTCTTCAGTGTTATCATCATCATCATCATCATCATTATCATTAACATCATAATCACCCTCATCATCATCATCATCATCACCACCATCATCATCATCATCGTCATTATCACCAGTGATATTAGCATCATCATTCACCACCACCGTCATTCTCATCAGTGTTATCATCATCATCATCATCGTGATTATCTACATCTTCACCATAATAATCTTCATCGTCATTCTCATCAGTGTTATCATCATCATCATCATTCACCACCACCGTCATTCTCATCAGTGTTATCATCATCATCATCGTCATTATCACCAGTGATATTAACATCATCATCATGATCGTCATCATGATTATCTTCATCATCATCATAATAATCTTCATCGTCATTCTCATCAGTGTTATCATTATCATCATCATCACTATCGTAATCATTATCATCATCATCACCATCATCATCATCATTATCATTAACATCATAATCACCCTCATCATCATCATCATCATCACCACCATCATCATCATCATCGTCATTATCACCAGTGATATTACCATCATTATCATGATCGTCATCATGATAATCTTCATCATCATCATCATTCACCACCACCGTCATTCTCATCAGTGTTATCATCATCATCATCATTAACATCATAATCACCCTCATCATCATCATCATCATCATCATCCCATTTCTGGTTGTCAGCCACAATGCAAAAGAAAACAATAAATCAAATTAGATCAATTCGAATTAAGCTCGACTACCAGTATTTTATATTCAAACGTATAAACGACAGCTGTTTGGACATTCAGCATAAAAATATTACATCAGTGTTATCATCATCATCATCGTCATTATCACCAGTGATATTAACATCATCATCATGATCGTCATCATGATTATCTTCATCATCATCATAATAATCTTCATCGTCATTCTCATCAGTGTTATCATCATCATCATCATCACTATCGTAATCATTATCATCATCATCACCATCATCATCATCATTATCATTAACATCATAATCACCCTCATCATCATCATCATCATCACCACCATCATCATCATCATCGTCATTATCACCAGTGATATTACCATCATTATCATGATCGTCATCATGATAATCTTCATCATCATCATCATTCACCACCACCGTCATTCTCATCAGTGTTATCATCATCATCATCATTAACATCATAATCACCCTCATCATCATCATCATCATCATCCCATTTCTGGTTGTCAGCCACAATGCAAAAGAAAACAATAAATCAAACTAGATCAATTCGAATTAAGCTCGACTACCAGTATTTTATATTCAAACGTATAAACGACAGCTGTTTGGACATTCAGCATAAAAATATTACATAATATTGCTTCATAATTTCACATGGATTACACTCAAGAGGAATAAATGTGCAATCACTTGCAATTTTATTCACATGGAATATATCACTATTTTAATCATTTCAGTCACTGTTTCATTCCTGACACCACAATGAAGGTTCAACTTCACGTTCAAGAAAGGTATAATTACCTCGCTTCCGCCATATTAAACCTTCTCATGATAATGTATCCAGAGTAAGTATAGATATGAATAATCGACACAGAGCCTATTAAAGGGATACTCCAGACTGAAAATAATATGATTTGGACAGATAAAGAAAAACCAGACAACCACAGCACTGAAAATTTCATCAAAAATCGGGCGCAAAATATCAACATTATGGCATTTTAAAAATGTGCATTTTTTCGGTGAATCATTTCCATGCATGTCTTTATGAATATTCAATAAGCACACTAATGATGTAATATTCCTCAAAGAACTAAAAAGAAAAATATATTGCAATTTGATTTAATGCATGAAATATTTATTTCTGCAATTCATTTATTATACGGGGGAGGGGCTGTCATATAAACATGTATGAAAATCTGAAATAATTATGATTTCATCTTAGAGCATATATAGGAAAAGGGAAAGCAGGGATGTGATATCATCGTGGCACCTAATGAATATTCATGGCGATGTGCATAAACTGTTTTCACAAATTATTGCTATACTGTCGGATTTTGATGATATTCTCAGCATTTTGCTCAGTAAATTTTACTTTATTTTGTAGATAAAATTATTGTCAGCATGGAGTACCGCTTTCATTGTTTATACGCAAATATGAACAAGATATTTTTTATTTACATTATGTAATAATATGCATAATAGTC
The DNA here is from genome assembly GCF_037042905.1 of Lytechinus pictus. Classification (NCBI taxonomy): domain Eukaryota; kingdom Metazoa; phylum Echinodermata; class Echinoidea; order Temnopleuroida; family Toxopneustidae; genus Lytechinus; species Lytechinus pictus. The sequence continues at coordinate 7,056,962 of NC_087259.1, forward strand.
AAGAGACTCTCTATGCGCTGTACAAATATTAAATTACTGAATTATACGAACTATACATTACACATAATTTAATTTATCCATTAAACCTTAAAAAAATACGTCTTACAAATAAGAAAAAAATACATCAACACATAAACGTTGCAAAATTAATTAAGACAAATAATATTTAACAACAACATACTTCAGCGAGCATTATAAATGTTATTTTAAATAAAAAAATAATGTACTGTTCTGTAACAAAATATGTTTCAGAATTTCTTCTGTCGAACATACATGGATAAAAGAATGTAAAAATTATGTTTCGGCACCCCTCCCATTAAAATACCCTGGCGTAGACCATGAAAAAAAAAACGCGTTGCTTTTAGCATATCATACATGTATGGTAATTAATTGGGGGAAATCGTAGTCAATTAAATGCAGCACATGCAAAATATAGTAAGATATTTCAGGTGTTTATTTAAGAAAATTGTGGATATATGCAATTTGTAAAGTAATGGCGATCGTTCCTCTGTTGATCCAACAGAACCTTTCCTCCCTCTATCAAATCTAATACCATACACCCTCATCCCCTCTCCCAACTAAAGAATGTGATCACGATCACTGACCTGATAATCCAAGGGAACATTCACAGTACAAAAAAACGTCGTTTAAGCCTGTCACTCTAACAACAAGTTTAAACTGTTTAAACAACTTGTTTAAAAAAGTTAAACAGTTGTTTAAAAAGTTTAAACAGTTGTTGAAAAAGTTTAAACGGTAGATGTTAGAGTGACGGGCTGAAACAACGTGCTCAAAATTTTAAACAACGTTTTTACAGTGTTGTCTTCCTTCATTAGATCCATTGTCTTACAATCTACCCCTCCCCACCCCCTTTCCAAATTACAAATTAAAGAATGTGATCATGATCATTCTTCTGGTAATCCCAGAAAACATTGTCTCGTTTCATCAGATCCATTGTCTAACCCACCCTACAACCCCCTCTCCCAACAAAAAAAAAATGTGATCCGCGATGATCCTCTGAAAATACAAGAAAACCTTGTCTCCCTCCATCAGTCCACAGAAGACCCTGTAATGGAATAATGAAAACATGATAAATTTAAGTAGGATAATGAACAATAAATATGACATACCATTTCAAGTAGCACAATGAGACGAACATTTTGAGGGGGCCAACATGGCCTATGGGGCAATATTTTTTTCTAAAGGCTGCGAACGAGCAGAAAATTGACCCTATTAAAATATGATCTTTGTTTAGATTTTAACATAATACTCATAAGATATTTTCATATTTCACTCCTTTTGGTTTTCGTTTCTCGGTTTTTTTTTTCGTGAAAATTTCGGGATCCATCCCCGCTATATGTACGGCAGTGTTTGCCATTGATACATAGACGACCGAATCTTTATTCTGAAATCTTTGTTCTCGAAAATCGACTCTTATGAAATTCTAGGGACTATGTATTCATATTTCCCAACGCTGTAGCTTTGGCTAAAATTAACTATTACTCCCCCCCCCCCCCCCCTCTCGCAGAGAAGGAAAACAAAGTAATAGAAAGAACCTCTGTATTACTTACAAGACATTGGTTCTTCGTCAAGTGTCCCTGATCCCGAAGTTTTTTCTGGAGCAGTGTCCAGTTCCACACTGATATTTGTTTCTTCCTGTACATCCATGTTTGTCACGATCTCCTTTTCTTTCTTTAAAATGTAGAAAAGGAATCATATAAAGTAAATGATGAGATGGAGAGAGAAGACTATTTTATACTTGAGAAATTATGCGAAATTTACTTTATTTGATTTCTCCCGTCATTTAACTTCACCAAAAAACGTGAAATGAGAGAAGTGATAGCATTCATGCATATTTTAAATAGGGCCCATATCGAGTTAGAATAGAGTTTCTGACAGTTTTTTTTCCCCGCAAAGTTGGTATATAATCAATTAGGCCCATATAGTGATCACTTTTCTTCTTAGTTATGGGACAGTCACATTTTGCAAGCGATGGCCGTACGGCGAGCCGAAACATAGTCAGGCAGCATAATTATTCACTTATTGTAATTGGTGACATCACAAGGAACAACTTTCAACTTGGTGACATATTTCTAATGGTCATCTTGACCATGTTAGGGGTCAACATGGGGTCGATTGCGGTCAATATTTGAACATTTCCCGATTTGTCGAGTGATAAATCATATTGTTTGTCTTGTTACACTGAACTAAAAAGTGAACAAAACCAAATACCCTTGACTTCTCGTTAAACAGTTATGACAGGAAAGGTCAAAAGGTCAACGGAATTTCATTTAATGCCAAATAACACTAAAAGTGTTTAAAGCTAATTTTCCGTATATTATTCGTGTTTTGTTTATGTATTTTTTAATTATTTTTGATATTGATATAAAGTTCATCTTCAGAAGTCCTTATCCGGAGATATAAAGAGTCAAGACATGGTCATGGGGGAGGGGGGGGGGGGGGGGGTGGTGAGCTCATTTGAGAACAATATACATTAATAATAATGTGAAATAATAATTAGTAGGGTGCATTTCATCATCAGCCCACCTAATCAATGTTCCTGGCTATTTTTTAAGATATAATTATTTTCAGCCATTCCATGCGCAAGTTTTAAAAAGTGTTTTGAGATACATTGTTTTGGCGTTGTGTTGCGTAGGAGCGGCGTACAGTTGCGTAGTGTTGTGTAGGCTTGCGTAGACTTACGTAGACTTCACCAGTGCGCAAAAAAAGTACATGTTTAATTTTTGCGTCCCCCGTACCCATTTTGCGATGAGTTTCGTAGGCAAAACGAATGGAGGCGTAGCGTTGCGTAGTCTCTACGGATAGGTACGCAACTCTACGCAGATCTCTGTGTGAAACCCCGGCCCTTAAGGGTTTGTCAAGTCATTTCGAGGTATTCCTGCAATACCATGATAACACAATGATGAAGTCAACGTCTATGTACACTGCACATTTTTTTGCTTAGTATAACAACACAAATAATTTTACGAGTCACTGACACAATCAGGGCATTATTTTATTAAATATTTACCTACATTAACCCAATTTGACCCCTAAATGGTCAAAACAACAATTCTGATTTTTTTTTCAGTTGTTCCTTGTGATGTCACCAATCGCATAAAAGTGAAAAACCAGACTTGGCTAATTTGTCGACGTAGCCGTTAAATCATGACATAATATGCTGCCTGATTACCAACCGCTTCTTATATTTATGTATGTGGTTCGCGTAGTGTATGTGTAAAACGGCTGTTTTCGACTCACCATGCAGACATCGTATATTATTAGTTTTTATTAGTCAAGCGGGGGCAAAGATTTGTCAAACTGGCAGTAAAAATTCGTCACGCCATTATGACGATCACTTTATGTCAATTGACAAATCATTTTAGTAGTTTGACAAAATAAAAATCGGGAAATAATAATTCACGTCTCTATATAAGCAACGAATGAAAATCCTGTTTTGAGAAACTACTTTAACTGACGAATCCAAATGCACGAATTGACAAATGGATATTGTCAGTCCGATTGCAGACGACGAATCTTATCAGACTTAAAAAATTAAGGGACGAGTTTAGACATACAATACGAATTTTGGAATGAAAGTTTTTGACAAATTTAAAACGGGTTTCCTTTTCTTAAAAGATTTGACAAAATTGACATCGTGCGCATGCGCCCTGGAAAGCAAGTTTTTTAATTTTGGTATCGCCATTCGATCGCAAACTCTCGCTTCCCTGACTGTCTCCAGGCCCGGCACTTCAGATCTATAACATTAGGCTTACCGGTAGTGACAATCGACGTAGAACATCGGGTATGCACAACCTATTTTTTAATTGTCACACAAAATATTGACAGTTACATAATGTATAGACATAACTGTTGCACATGTAGACTGTACTAGGCTGTAAGTTAGAACCCTATCGCCTGGCCGCTTATGGTCTGTGTACATAGGCCGGCATAGGCCTACCGGTAGCCTCTAACGTTAACTGTTATGCCATAGCAATACACACAGGGTTTTTTCGAATTGTAAATAGATCTCTAGATCTAACGTTAGATCTATGCAAAGAATTTTGATGTTCTGAGTCTGACCCCGTTCTAGCGTGGTCTGATGCCGTCGGACTAACAATTAGGCCTAGTCTAGCTTCATCTTTTTCTATCTCTAGATCTAACGTTAGACCTAGATCTAACTTAGATCTTTCTTAGAATCTAGCGTACTTTAAGTTCCTCTTTATACCCACTCGTATTCGTAACTAGACCTAACAGTTAGGCTAGGTCCTAGTCTGCGTGGAGTGTAGGCGTAGACACCTTTAGATCTAGGGTCTATCCTTTTTATTTATTTGATAGAGTCTAGAATTCTAAGTTAGATCTAGATTAGTTAGAATCTAGTCTTGCATTTCAGATTACACACATTATTAAGTTATCTAGAATCTAGATATAGAGTTCTAACTTACATGTGCAACAGTTAGGTCTTTACAGCTCTAGTGCAACTGTCAATATTTGTGTAACAATTTTAAAGTTGTGCATGCCATGACAAATTCAAAGTTTGTCAAATAAGACCATGTTTTGACGATTTTTTTGTCAATTGACTCGGTATTCTTAAGAGTGATTGGAAATGTAACTGCAGCATTAATCAGGCTTAGTGGCTGACCTTATTATAGACAACATAAATTACGCTCGGGCCTGTTACAACCGATATTGTCGCAGCAACGCATAATGTCGCAGATTGCGACATTATGCCAAGAGCGTCCGACGCATAATGTCGCAGTCAACGCATAATGTCGTAGTTTTTCTAACGCATAACGTCACATGTCGCAACGCATAATGTCGCAGCAAAGTGTCAACGCATAATGTCACATGTCGCAACGCATAATGTCGCAGCGGTATTTTCTTCAGGACTCGAGCTACAGTTAAGATATAAAATATGATTTCACTTAGTATTTTGAGACACGAGAAAGAGAATTAAGTGATTTGGAAATCAGGATTACTCATTGTATGGATATTTATCGGTTTATTGCCATTTCGTCTACTGCCTTTTTCCCCACTATCGCATGGTCTGATATCATTTCGTCTACCATTAGTTAGTCAACAACTATCAACATAGTCCAATAACCATTTCGTCTAATTACCATCTCGTCTAATAGCCAGTTGGTCTAATAGCCGTTTTGTTTATTATCATTTAGTCTAATTGTATTATTTTCAATTGGTCGAATATCCACTTTGTCCAATATCACCACGTCTATTACCTTTTGGTCTAATAGCCAGTTGGTCTAATAACCACTTGGTCTACTCTCATTTCGTCCATGTTCCATTTGGTCTGACTTCAGTTGGTTCGCTATCACTTCGTCTAAACCCATTTCGGCTAACAATCATTTGGTATCGTTGCCATGGGTCCAATCACCATCTCGTCCAATCATCATTTCGTCCAATAGGCATATTCATTTCATCTTATAACCATAATGGTCTACTGGCACTAGACCTATTCGGTGACTCTATGTATCATTGCCGACTTGTTGCAGTACTACTCCTGATTTGTGGTTCAGATCAGCTCGCGAGCGCCAAAAAAAAAACCTTTACCATCCGCCGACAGGGCATAGGCGGATCCATGGAAAGGCCCCCCCCCCCCCCCCCCCGCATAAAAAAGGAAGGGGAACGAAAGAAAAGAGAAAAAACGGGGAAAGAGAGGAGGGAAAATGATGAAAAATAAGAGGAGACAGAAGAGTGAATAAAATAGGGTGAGGTGAAGACTTGGAAAATAAGAAAAAGATATTTCATGTCTCAAAAGAGGTGCGATAGCTCAGTCGGTAAAACGGGGGTTTCTGATTCCGATGACATGCATTTGATTCCTAATTGGTGCGTTAGTGTCCCTTGGTAAGGCATAATAGTCATTATGCCTACCAGTTCCTTGGAGAGGACCTTAAGCCGTCGGTTCTCTGGTTGCTTGCTTACAAGCATTCATGCTTTCTTAGCAACCAGGTAAAAAATGTACTATATAGGCTAAAATTTGCGCTCGCGCTTCGCGCTCGCATCCACATCCACTTCAGAATTTGTATGCATAGTGCTTGAAAAAGTGCTTAAATTTTCCCCTTTTTGGACTGGAATATGAAGTATTTTTAGCTCGCGCTTCGCTCTCGCTTTATATTTTTATGCTTTTTCAGTTCTGATTTGCTTTGCAAAGTGTACATCGATAATTATTACTATTATTGTTTTTACTATTACGAAGTTATATTTATGCATGTGTGTAAAATTAAGTAATGAAACTAAGTTTTGGGGCTGGCCTCACATACAAGCATTGCTTATTTTCGGCAGCCCCTCCGTTTTACTCTAAAAATACAAAAAAAAATCATTTAAGGCAGCTTAATGTTATAAATTGTGTTTATCAAATGTATAGGCCTTATTATGTTTTATAAGATGTTATGTTTTGTTATATTCTTTATTTTTATGATATGTTCATTATATACAACATTGTGAAACGGAAAAAAATGAAATGATTAAAACATGTATTCAAAATGCCTAAATTCTAAGTCTAAATCTAAAAAAAACGCGCACTCAGCACCCAAGTTTATTGAGATACGCAGCTTGTTGTATATATTTATAACGTGCTTGAATTATCCAGTTCCAGATTAGAATATCAAAAAACTTCTGCTCGCATTATTATCATTAATGTAGGAAGATACCTACATGTAGTTACCCATCCATTTTACGATTTATAAAACATTAACAGAGTGTCCTGTTCTTAGATCCGAAATCTATTTTTTTCGGCTCGCGCTGCCGTCAATTGTGTAGTTATGTAACTCGAGTCCTGAAGAAAATCCCGGTGATTGGACTTATTGGTGATTGGACCCATGGCAACGATACCAAATGATTGTTAGCCGAAATGGGTTTAGAAAAAGTAATAGCGAATCAACTGAAGTTAGACCAAATGGAACTTGGGCGAAATGAGAGTAGACAAAGTAGATATTGGACCAATTGAAAATAATACAATTAGACTAAATGATAATAAACAAAACGGCTATTAGACCAACTGGCTATTAGACGAGATGGTAATTAGACGAAATGGATATTGGACTATGTTGATAGTTGTTGACTAACTAATGGTAGACGAAATGATATCAGACCATGCGATAGTGGGGAAAAAGGCAGTAGACGAAATGGCAATAAACCGATAATATCCATACAATGAGTAATTCTGATTTCCAAATCACTTAATTCTCTTTCTCGTGTCTCAAAATACTTAGTGAAAGCATATTTTATATCTTATCTGTAGCTCGAGTCCTGAAGAAAATATCGCTGCGACATTATGCGTTGCGACATGTGACATTATGCGTTGACACTTTGCTGCGACATTATGCGTTGCGACATGTGACGTTATGCGTTAGAAAAACTACGACATTATGCGTTGACTGCGACATTATGCGTTGGTGCGACATTATCGGTTGTAACAGGGCCTTTTTATCAAAAAGGAGACAGTGGCAGAGCGAAGATTCGAACTCACAACTTGTATACGATTATGAGTCCAATGCTCATAACCACGTACACGACCCAAAAATGTCATGACAAATTATAGCCCCAAGAAGATTTTTAACATGTTTATTAAGGTTTGCTTTATGTGGAACAATTAACTTTAAAATATCAATAAGTATATTCTGTGTAGCACTTGTCTGATACATTATCTGAGTTGGTCACAGTTTTGAAACAGGATTTAGAGGGCAGCATTATATCTTTTCAACTTCGTTCTTTAAGTTTTATTTTGTATCCGGAGCTTTTATTCATATTGTGAATTGGATAGTGTCAGCATTCATGTATACGGCCTATTGATAGCCATGACAGAGAATAGACCCCAGAGGGTTTTTAACATACTTAATGAGGATTGCATATAGGAGAAATGTTTAACTTAAAATGAAATTTCGATAAGCCTATGTGTTAGTAGCTGCACTTTTAATTTTATTTTGAGTTGATGAAACTTTTAAAATAGCATATAGAGGTGCAACATTCACATTTATCAACTTTGTTCTTGAGGTATTATCTCCATCCGAAGCTTTATTCGTATTGCTTATTTTTTCCAATTTGCATTATTATACTCTATGCCATTACTTGTTTTAATAATTTCGAATAATATTGCAGTGGGCAGTGAAGTTTTCTGTTCTTATTAATATATTCACCTGCATTTGCAGCACGATTTCTACTTCACAGGAGAACTTCGTCGTACTGAATGTAGCGTCAAAACGAAAACCTGGACCCTTCATCGATATCTAGCAAAATAAAAACAAAGAAAAATAAAAAAAAGATAAAAGACTGATAAAATAGAAACCAATATACACAATCGACAAATCTCACATGAAAACAGAAGTGAATTGACATTTTTTTTATATAGTAATAACTGCCAAAAGAGAAGTTAGAATTAAGCTTATGAAGATTTCTCCAAATCAGTATGTCCAAATTGACTTTTAACAACTAAATACTTCTATTTGAGAAAATCAATGCTTTATACCACTGCCTTATACATTCATTGTCTAATGACAAAAATCATATTTCCTTACCTTATTTTCACGGTGATTTTCGTCAATGGGGTAGGTTTCACCAGTTGCCATTCCTAAGCGTGAAATGAAAATCAATTGTAAATTTTTCATTCAATGTGGTTCTATAATCTCCGGAAAAATACATTATAATACATCACAAAACATATATAATACATTTCTTTCATATTATAGTCTGTTCCCCCCCAAAAAAAAAAAATAGTTTTTTTCTTCTCACCACATTATAGCTAAATTTCTACTAAACGTTATTTTAAAAAAATAAAAAGAGTTAGTAGCCTTCCAATATGTGAAATAATTATTAGTCTTGTCTAGTTTTTTTTCTTTTCGATTCGTTTCTTCTCTAATCCTTCCTAAATTATGTAATATTGATAATAACAATAGTGGAACAATTATTATACATTACAAAACACCACCAGTCTATACGGCGATTTTATTCTTTTTCTTTTCTTGCCCAATCAGAGTCTACGGGGTGAATCAAGAACGAATCGTACCACATTTGATTTTTGTATATTTTTCTTCCAACTTTAGGTGTTTAATCATTTTATCTTTCAAATATATTTTTCATTCTTATGACAAACGTGTGGACTCAATAGTTTATCTCTCCCAATGATGAGAAAAATATACTTTTATGCTTGTTTCTCTGCTAGAAATTACCTTTCAGTTTTACCATCTGAAATATCAAATAAGGAAGTATATCAGACATGACTGCTTTTAATTTTTGAGGTTCAACGATATTTAAATCAACAACAATAAAGAGTACATTCTGGTTCTAACCGGTCTTGAGGTTATTCCCTTTGATGTAATGTCGCAACAATGTAGAACAATCTCTGATTGGATATAGAGGATATGACGAATCACATTTGCAGCCAATCATCGTCTGACAACGTCACTGTACCAACCCATCCAGAGCTAGCGGTGTGAACTGCATTGATATTGCTACCATAATTTGGTCATTTCAGCGCGGGGCTTCATTGTCGAGAGAACATGTACTGCCAAGTCAAAAGTTATTCACTCTATAATCACATTGATCGTAGAGAAATATTTCTGGTTTTCTTATCGATGGATATCGATGAATTTGATGTTCGAGTTTGTAATAATCACCTTCGGTTCGTTCGGAAGACCGCTGCGGGAAAAGGTGTGTCCATTCCTACCCTGGAATCATTTCACGTTTTACAAAACTCAACGATATTCAGATATTGAGTGGTTCTGAGTGGTTATGAAATCGATTGCTATGCGCTTGCGAAGAAGAACGAGTCATTGTACTTCGATAGTGTGTAAAAAAAAAAAATGAAGTTCGTACAAAAGTCGCGAATTTCGAACTGTGTGTTGTTTGATCGAGGTTGCTGTCAGATGTGGGTCTTGGACTTGGACTTTAACTTTGAAATTTGTGGTGATGAGATGAGTGAAACGGTTTCTTACCCACATTTTTAATTTACGGTGTGAGAACTTGTACAGTGTCACTGAGAAACATGCGGTAAGTTAAGATGAGGGCCCTGGGAACGTTTTCTTTTTTTTTTTTACTGACAAGCCCCCCAAATGAGTTTCACTACAAATGAAGGTCATTTTAGTCCATTTTAGTTTGACAAGCAAAAACAAATGGTAATTTGGTTACATTTCTCAATTTTGTAGCGCCTACCAGAATGCCAGGGGGTGCAGCTGCCTATGGATAATAATAATATAATAATAATGATAATGATATATAAAATTATAGAGCGCAGAAACTATTCCATAAAGTGTATATTCTACTCCGCTTTATGGGACTCATAAAATGCTTGTTAATTATTAAATAGATGTGTTTTTAGCTTTCATTTAAAGTTGTTTACGGATGGTGCTTTCCTAACTTCCAGGGGTAAGCTATTCAGAGCTTGGGGGCTACACAAGCAAATGCTCGATCACCTAGCTTCTAAATTACTTTTGTTTTGAAGGATGGAATCTGTAATAGCAGATGATCCGTTGAACTGCGCAAATTGCAACCATATACTGGTTTTATACCTCAATAATTCTGTAATGTAGCCAGGAGCTTGAACAAGAAGTGCTTTGTATACAATAAGTAGGACTGTGAATGCTATTCTCTGCCGTATTGGCAACCAAGGTTTCTTAGTATTGGTGTGATACGTGCATATTTTGTACAGTCAAATATAAGCCTTGCGCAGGTGTTTTGCACCCTCTGCAATTTCAATAATTGAGAGCCAGGGATCCAATTTGCTAATGATGCATGCATGAACAATCTCTTTTGTAACATTCCGATCTAAATTTGTCGATGGTTAGTCTTGTGTTGCTTGAGTTTTGTGTAGAAATTGCGTCCGGTTTTCTCGATATATCGTTAAATGAAAAATAGTTCGACGAATTATCCCTGCCATCTCAGCCCTGTTGTCCCCGCTCTTTTCTCTACCATCACAGTCCTGCCTTCTACATCGTCTGGTGATAAAACCATAGCAGCTACACCGTAGAAAGAAAGATGACTTTGTCACCATAAGCAAAAAGGAAACTGTGGGGGTGAAAAGACAATTTAGAATAAACTTTCTTACCTTTGAGAGAGTGCAAACCTCAATACAAAATTCTTCCAGATGCGAGTGGTATTTGTCTGGGCACCACAGACGTGAAAACCAATACTGCTGGCAAATGGAATACATTTGAGGTATTATAGTAAGAAAAAAAATGTTTAATGGTAACCATTTTTTTTCTAATGAATTATCTCTCCTGCCGCCCCCTTATGTTTATAATGTTAAATGTTAGTAACCATTTTTTTTTCTTTTTGCTTGTCAATAATTTTTCCTGCACCCCCTAAATATTTTGTTTGAAACTTTTTTTTTTGTTCTTGTCGAAAAATTTGGTGGTTCCCCCCTTAAATAATTACTGTGTGCGTACCAATCAATGGTACTAGACCAGTACTTTATAAAATATCGCGCAAATCTCAATTCTTTTGTTACAATACGGTCGCTTGCTGTAGATTGAGGTGATGTTCAACGGACCGTATATTATCAAGCCCGCCCGATATTGCGCGATGTTGAAATAGTTCGACCCCCGCCAATTCTTTATCGGAGTGTCCGCGGGTTTGGGTGATACAACCATGTCATCGTTTTGTAAATACTTTTTCCGTGACAGCGTTGATTATTTCCACATAAGCTTTAGTTATACCATCCATCGATTCATCTTTTGATTGGATATACGTCTCTAATAATTCAAAATCCAGTATCAAAGATTCCGCATCTCCCGTTGTATTCACAGATTCGTTATCGGTTACACTATCGAAATCCAGTATCAAAGATTCTGTATCTCCCCCTGTTTCGTCCGGTATCACAGATTCGTTATCGATTGCACTATCATGATCTAATATCATAGGTTCCGTCGCTGTATTGTCGATATCATCAGGCTCCACCGGTACAGAGACATTATTGATTTTGGCGCCGTTACAATCCGATTCACTCGATGTATTAACATCCATGGTGAATATACCGTAAGGCCCCGTTGCGATACGAGCGTGTGTGAAAATATGACATCACTCGCTTCGATCATCATGGTATATATGAATTACTGTGTGCGTACCAAGCAATGGTACTAGACCCGTACTTTATAAAATATCGCGCAAATCTCAATTCTTTTGTTACAATACGGTCGCTTGCTGTAGATTGAGGTGATGTTCAACGGACCGTATATTATCAAGCCCGCCCGATATTGCGCGATGTTGAAATAGTTCGACCCCCGCCATTTCTTTATCGGAGTGTCCGCAGGGTTTGGTTGATACAACCATGTCATCGTTTTGTAAATACTTTTTCCGTGACAGCATTGATTATTTCCACATAAGCTTTAGTTATACCATCCATCGATTCATCTTTTGATTGGATATACGTCTCTAATAATTCAAAATCCAGTATCAAAGATTCCGCATCTCCCGTTGTATTCACAGATTCGTTATCGGTTACACTATCGAAATCCAGTATCAAAGATTCTGTATCTCCCCCTGTTTCGTCCGGTATCACAGATTCGTTATCGATTGCACTATCATGATCTGATATCATAGGTTCCGTCGCTGTATTGTCGATATCATCAGGCTCCACCGGTACAGAGACATTATTGATTTTGGCGCCGTTACAATCCGATTCACTCGATGTATTAACATCCATGGTGAATATACCGTAAGGCCCCGTTGCGATACGAGCGTGTGTGAAAATATGACATCACTCGCTTCGATCATCATGGTATATATGAATTACTGTGTGCGTACCAATCAATGGTACTAGACCCGTACTTTATAAAATATCGCGCAAATCTAAATTCTTTTGTTACAATACGGTCGCTTGCTGTAGATTGAGGTGATGTTCAACGGACCGTATATTATCAAGCCCGCCCGATATTGCGCGATGTTGAAATAGTTCGACCCCCGCCAATTCTTTATCGGAGTGTCCGCGGGTTTGGGTGATACAACCATGTCATCGTTTTGTAAATACTTTTTCCGTGACAGCGTTGATTATTTCCACATAAGCTTTAGTTATACCATCCATCGATTCATCTTTTGATTGGATATACGTCTCTAATAATTCAAAATCCAGTATCAAAGATTCCGCATCTCCCGTTGTATTCACAGATTCGTTATCGGTTACACTATCGAAATCCAGTATCAAAGATTCTGTATCTCCCCCTGTTTCGTCCGGTATCACAGATTCGTTATCGATTGCACTATCATGATCTGATATCATAGGTTCCGTCGCTGTATTGTCGATATCATCAGGCTCCACCGGTACAGAGACATTATTGATTTTGGCGCCGTTACAATCCGATTCACTCGATGTATTAACATCCATGGTGAATATACCGTAAGGCCCCGTTGCGATACGAGCGTGTGTGAAAATATGACATCACTCGCTTCGATCATCATGGTATATATGAATTACTGTGTGCGTACCAATCAATGGTACTAGACCCGTACTTTATAAAATATCGCGCAAATCTCAATTCTTTTGTTACAATACGGTCGCTTGCTGTAGATTGAGGTGATGTTCAACGGACCGTATATTATCAAGCCCGCCCGATATTGCGCGATGTTGAAATAGTTCGACCCCCGCCATTTCTTTATCGGAGTGTCCGCAGGGTTTGGGTGATACAACCATGTCATCGTTTTGTAAATACTTTTTCCGTGACAGCATTGATTATTTCCACATAAGCTTTAGTTATACCATCCATCGATTCATCTTTTGATTGGATATACGTCTCTAATAATTCAAAATCCAGTATCAAAGATTCCGCATCTCCCGTTGTATTCACAGATTCGTTATCGGTTACACTATCGAAATCCAGTATCAAAGATTCTGTATCTCCCCCTGTTTCGTCTGGTATCACAGATTCGTTATCGATTGCACTATCATGATCTGATATCATAGGTTCCGTCGCTGTATTGTCGATATCATCAGGCTCCACCGGTACAGAGACATTATTGATTTTGGCGCCGTTACAATCCGATTCACTCGATGTATTAACATCCATGGTGAATATACCGTAAGGCCCCGTTGCGATACGAGCGTGTGTGAAAATATGACATCACTCGCTTCGATCATCATGGTATATATGAATTACTGTGTGCGTACCAATCAATGGTACTAGACCCGTACTTTATAAAATATCGCGCAAATCTCAATTCTTTTGTTACAATACGGTCGCTTGCTGTAGATTGAGGTGATGTTCAACGGACCGTATATTATCAAGCCCGCCCGATATTGCGCGATGTTGAAATAGTTCGACCCCCGCCATTTCTTTATCGGAGTGTCCGCAGGGTTTGGGTGATACAACCATGTCATCGTTTTGTAAATACTTTTTCCGTGACAGCATTGATTATTTCCACATAAGCTTTAGTTATACCATCCATCGATTCATCTTTTGATTGGATATACGTCTCTAATAATTCAAAATCCAGTATCAAAGATTCCGCATCTCCCGTTGTATTCACAGATTCGTTATCGGTTACACTATCGAAATCCAGTATCAAAGATTCTGTATCTCCCCCTGTTTCGTCCGGTATCACAGATTCGTTATCGATTGCACTATCATGATCTGATATCATAGGTTCCGTCGCTGTATTGTCGATATCATCAGGCTCCACCGGTACAGAGACATTATTGATTTTGGCGCCGTTACAATCCGATTCACTCGATGTATTAACATCCATGGTGAATATACCGTAAGGCCCCGTTGCGATACGAGCGTGTGTGAAAATATGACATCACTCGCTTCGATCATCATGGTATATATGAATTACTGTGTGCGTACCAATCAATGGTACTAGACCCGTACTTTATAAAATATCGCGCAAATCTCAATTCTTTTGTTACAATACGGTCGCTTGCTGTAGATTGAGGTGATGTTCAACGGACCGTATATTATCAAGCCCGCCCGATATTGCGCGATGTTGAAATAGTTCGACCCCCGCCATTTCTTTATCGGAGTGTCCGCAGGGTTTGGGTGATACAACCATGTCATCGTTTTGTAAATACTTTTTCCGTGACAGCATTGATTATTTCCACATAAGCTTTAGTTATACCATCCATCGATTCATCTTTTGATTGGATATACGTCTCTAATAATTCAAAATCCAGTATCAAAGATTCCGCATCTCCCGTTGTATTCACAGATTCGTTATCGGTTACACTATCGAAATCCAGTATCAAAGATTCTGTATCTCCCCCTGTTTCGTCCGGTATCACAGATTCGTTATCGATTGCACTATCATGATCTGATATCATAGGTTCCGTCGCTGTATTGTCGATATCATCAGGCTCCACCGGTACAGAGACATTATTGATTTTGGCGCCGTTACAATCCGATTCACTCGATGTATTAACATCCATGGTGAATATACCGTAAGGCCCCGTTGCGATACGAGCGTGTGTGAAAATATGACATCACTCGCTTCGATCATCATGGTATATATGAATTACTGTGTGCGTACCAATCAATGGTACTAGACCCGTACTTTATAAAATATCGCGCAAATCTCAATTCTTTTGTTACAATACGGTCGCTTGCTGTAGATTGAGGTGATGTTCAACGGACCGTATATTATCAAGCCCGCCCGATATTGCGCGATGTTGAAATAGTTCGACCCCCGCCATTTCTTTATCGGAGTGTCCGCAGGGTTTGGGTGATACAACCATGTCATCGTTTTGTAAATACTTTTTCCGTGACAGCATTGATTATTTCCACATAAGCTTTAGTTATACCATCCATCGATTCATCTTTTGATTGGATATACGTCTCTAATAATTCAAAATCCAGTATCAAAGATTCCGCATCTCCCGTTGTATTCACAGATTCGTTATCGGTTACACTATCGAAATCCAGTATCAAAGATTCTGTATCTCCCCCTGTTTCGTCCGGTATCACAGATTCGTTATCGATTGCACTATCATGATCTGATATCATAGGTTCCGTCGCTGTATTGTCGATATCATCAGGCTCCACCGGTACAGAGACATTATTGATTTTGGCGCCGTTACAATCCGATTCACTCGATGTATTAACATCCATGGTGAATATACCGTAAGGCCCCGTTGCGATACGAGCGTGTGTGAAAATATGACATCACTCGCTTCGATCATCATGGTATATATGAATTACTGTGTGCGTACCAATCAATGGTACTAGACCCGTACTTTATAAAATATCGCGCAAATCTCAATTCTTTTGTTACAATACGGTCGCTTGCTGTAGATTGAGGTGATGTTCAACGGACCGTATATTATCAAGCCCGCCCGATATTGCGCGATGTTGAAATAGTTCGACCCCCGCCATTTCTTTATCGGAGTGTCCGCAGGGTTTGGGTGATACAACCATGTCATCGTTTTGTAAATACTTTTTCCGTGACAGCATTGATTATTTCCACATAAGCTTTAGTTATACCATCCATCGATTCATCTTTTGATTGGATATACGTCTCTAATAATTCAAAATCCAGTATCAAAGATTCCGCATCTCCCGTTGTATTCACAGATTCGTTATCGGTTACACTATCGAAATCCAGTATCAAAGATTCTGTATCTCCCCCTGTTTCGTCCGGTATCACAGATTCGTTATCGATTGCACTATCATGATCTGATATCATAGGTTCCGTCGCTGTATTGTCGATATCATCAGGCTCCACCGGTACAGAGACATTATTGATTTTGGCGCCGTTACAATCCGATTCACTCGATGTATTAACATCCATGGTGAATATACCGTAAGGCCCCGTTGCGATACGAGCGTGTGTGAAAATATGACATCACTCGCTTCGATCATCATGGTATATATGAATTACTGTGTGCGTACCAATCAATGGTACTAGACCCGTACTTTATAAAATATCGCGCAAATCTCAATTCTTTTGTTACAATACGGTCGCTTGCTGTAGATTGAGGTGATGTTCAACGGACCGTATATTATCAAGCCCGCCCGATATTGCGCGATGTTGAAATAGTTCGACCCCCGCCATTTCTTTATCGGAGTGTCCGCAGGGTTTGGGTGATACAACCATGTCATCGTTTTGTAAATACTTTTTCCGTGACAGCATTGATTATTTCCACATAAGCTTTAGTTATACCATCCATCGATTCATCTTTTGATTGGATATACGTCTCTAATAATTCAAAATCCAGTATCAAAGATTCCGCATCTCCCGTTGTATTCACAGATTCGTTATCGGTTACACTATCGAAATCCAGTATCAAAGATTCTGTATCTCCCCCTGTTTCGTCCGGTATCACAGATTCGTTATCGATTGCACTATCATGATCTGATATCATAGGTTCCGTCGCTGTATTGTCGATATCATCAGGCTCCACCGGTACAGAGACATTATTGATTTTGGCGCCGTTACAATCCGATTCACTCGATGTATTAACATCCATGGTGAATATACCGTAAGGCCCCGTTGCGATACGAGCGTGTGTGAAAATATGACATCACTCGCTTCGATCATCATGGTATATATGAATTACTGTGTGCGTACCAATCAATGGTACTAGACCCGTACTTTATAAAATATCGCGCAAATCTCAATTCTTTTGTTACAATACGGTCGCTTGCTGTAGATTGAGGTGATGTTCAACGGACCGTATATTATCAAGCCCGCCCGATATTGCGCGATGTTGAAATAGTTCGACCCCCGCCATTTCTTTATCGGAGTGTCCGCAGGGTTTGGGTGATACAACCATGTCATCGTTTTGTAAATACTTTTTCCGTGACAGCATTGATTATTTCCACATAAGCTTTAGTTATACCATCCATCGATTCATCTTTTGATTGGATATACGTCTCTAATAATTCAAAATCCAGTATCAAAGATTCCGCATCTCCCGTTGTATTCACAGATTCGTTATCGGTTACACTATCGAAATCCAGTATCAAAGATTCTGTATCTCCCCCTGTTTCGTCCGGTATCACAGATTCGTTATCGATTGCACTATCATGATCTGATATCATAGGTTCCGTCGCTGTATTGTCGATATCATCAGGCTCCACCGGTACAGAGACATTATTGATTTTGGCGCCGTTACAATCCGATTCACTCGATGTATTAACATCCATGGTGAATATACCGTAAGGCCCCGTTGCGATACGAGCGTGTGTGAAAATATGACATCACTCGCTTCGATCATCATGGTATATATGAATTACTGTGTGCGTACCAATCAATGGTACTAGACCCGTACTTTATAAAATATCGCGCAAATCTCAATTCTTTTGTTACAATACGGTCGCTTGCTGTAGATTGAGGTGATGTTCAACGGTCCGTATATTATCAAGCCCGCCCGATATTGCGCGATGTTGAAATAGTTCGACCCCCGCCATTTCTTTATCGGAGTGTCCGCGGGTTTGGGTGATACAACCATGTCATCGTTTTGTAAATACTTTTTCCGTGACAGCGTTGATAATTTCCACATAAGCTTTAGTTATACCATCTATCGATTCATATTTTGATTGGATATACGTCTCTAATAATTCAAAATCCAGTATCAAAAATTCTGCAACTACCGTTGTATTCACAGATTCGTTATCGGTTACACTATCGAAATCCATTATCAAAGATTCTGTATCTCCAGCGAACATAGTAGCCTTCCGCGAAAGTAGTACCATTGTTGTATATATAGTAGAACCAAAATTTTATGCAACTTGTGCTGGTTAATGTTTTTATTAAAAAAAAAGTAAATTGAATATTTTAAAGACATATTTTTTGGTCAAATTTTGCTTTAATAACTGAAACACTTTAATAAAATCAGTTTTCTAGTTTGAAATTGATTTGATTTACCAATATATCTCAATAGCAATGACGATGTAGTTCCAGAAGCTTGCGATTTAGTTGCAAATGTTTTATAATCGATCTATGACACAAAATCCAAACCCAGGCAGTGAGAATTTAATATAAAGATCGGGAGGGGTCTGGGTGGATGGGTGCCTTGTCTTAAACGAGATAAATATTAAAAAATGTGTCCTGGTCTAACCTTAACATAGTCTGGAAATGAGACTACACTAGCACTACGAATGGATGCATAATTACAATGCTAAACACATACTGGAGCCCTGTAACATTACGCTAAGCAATTGATTCTAGAGCTGATTTCTGCAATAATTTGCATTGCTTGTTGTGTATGATTAATAATTGTAGCATAATGCTCACAATCAAGTGCAGATCATTTTTGTTACCGGGCCTTTGGCCACATTTCTATGACTCTTTTCTATCATATCATTTTTTTTCATAGTTTATACATACTTTATCTGATGAATTGTGAAAAGTGTGATGACAGTTTTAGATTAAGTAAGGATAAAAAAATGTGCGGGCCTAGACAGAGTAGGCACTTGATTTCCTTTCCAGTTTTAATATTTGTTTGTTTTTAAAAAAATTGAAATATTACGTAAACATTATCGATTTTACTATAATTTCCGTATATTTCCTTGTTAATTAATCCTATCTGTGTTTTATCTTCATTTGTATTAAGAGTGGAGCGGTTTTTTAATCATAAACAGTGGATAAGTAAAATGATAATACATTTAAGACTTATTCCTGAAAACTGCAACATGTGTCTAAGTTGGAGATAACAATCATATTGTATGTTTGTATCCGTCTATGACCATTTTAAAGTAATATTTAGCCTATCCATATTTATTTGAGTTTATGATAAGGCCCTTATCGTGCTGATCGTAGTAAGAAACGAGCACAACTTGTATTTTTTTATTTTTATTAAGGACCTTTCTTTGCAGATCAATTTCTTCCGGCTTTAGCCGTTTTATTATTCATGTTTTCATTTAGGCTCATTAAAAACACATGGATTCAGTAGCTTATCTCTTAAATTGACTTATTGTATTCACTGTAAGCACATCCATAATTCATGCATAACCAAGTATAAGAAGAAAAAAAATCAATTAATGCTTGTTTCTCGACCAGAAATCACCCTTTAGTTTTATCTGAAATATTAAATGAGGAAGTAAATCACAACATACAGCAGATATTTCGACAGGATGCGAATATGCTGGGTGCGGCCTTGCAGGGTACACGATAGTCTCTGATTGGCTAGACAAGTCACATGACGTCTATAACTGACCAATCAAAATGTACATGCTGGGTTCATGATCTGGTCTGGATGATATCACTACCATTTGTAACCTCTCTGAATGGATATATATATAGGATATGACGAATCACATTTTCAGCCAATCATCATCGTCTGACACGTAACACCTCACAGAGCTGCTGCTCGCGTGGTGCGCATTGCAGTGGTTTTCCATTTCAACGTGTCGCTTTCTCGAGTGAACATTCATGCTCAGTCAGTATAATCCTTGATTAGTATCTAAATCAGCTTGATCATAGATTCATAGAGAAATATTTCTAGTTTTCTTGTGAAATAAAGATACAGCTGTAAATGGAGAGCCTGTAATAATCATCTTCGGAGCACCGTTGCGGGAAAAGTTATGTTCAATCATACATTTTTTTTTCAATCTTCAAAAGGGCGTTTCATCGATTTGTCGGAGTTTCGTTTGATTGCAACGCTTTCTGCGATCGGCCCCAGAATATGCATTACATGATTTCACGGGCCAGCTTTAGATTCCATGTTTTGTGGCACGCTTGAGAAGGACAATTACTATAGTCGTTGTATTGCGCATGTGCCTATAACAATAATATTTATTGAAAATAAAGTTCTTCATACATGTACGTATAGCAAATTTCAAACTGATATTGGATCGAGGTCGAGGATGATGAATATCGGAGTAGAAGAGGTTAAAAGGACTGTGGATTTGTATACTTTCAACTTTGTGATGATGTATACTTTCAACTTTGTGATGATCAGATCGACGAGTGCAATGATTCCTCAACCACATTTGTGATTTACGGTGTGGAAACTTATTCGTCATTTTGAAATGTGCGGTTAGTTTGCCGACCTGTTTTAAATTAAAAATATATTTATGTATATTCTTCATTTCTTGGTTGCGTTTGATTAATCATTGACAAAGGTGGATGGAATGTTGGTACATCTGAACATGTTGTATTAAAGATCAACTCAATTTTCAACATGTGAGTAGAAACTGCTTGTGTATAAGTTTTGTTAAAAAATCAAAGTATAAAACATAAAATAATGGTAGAATGTCATATAATTATGTCATACGTCCTGTTATGTACGCATAGTAAATCGCGTGTTGTATTTTTTTTCTTCTTGTGAACGAACGTGTGTTTTATATCAATAATTTGGATTTCTTTCCTCCCCGTAGCTGTTCCTTGTATGTAAATAATTCATCCTTGGTAAATATATAGTTTCCTTCGATATAACTGTTATGTATATCACGAGTTATTATTTGTTTTACCGTTGGTTATTTAACATTTTGTTTATTGCACTTCTTGTAGAAGTATACGCCTATCCATTAGCCATAGATCATATTATATAGATAAATAATCTGAAAACTGTAATTATAAAATCATCATGAAAAGGACCTACAATTATATCTCTAAAAGCTATGCTCTCTTTATGATCATATTCGTATCCCCTTAAGGAGACCAAAAGCTTCGGTCTCTGTTTTATTGGTTGTTCCGCTGAACTCCGTTGTCTCCACTCACCAATTACAGAGACCGAAGTTTTAACTCAATCTGTACAGGGAGTCAATGGTCATATGTTTATGTATTAAGTTCGGATAAACCAGGGAAGTTGGAGTGCGCAACAGCCGAAGTAAGTCATTGTTTTTGTCCTTTTAAGCCCCCCCCCCCCCCCATTTTGGTTCATTTTAGGCCAAAACGGAATAAGAATCTTTATTTTGGTCCATTTCTTTTTATATATTTTTATAAAATAAAGACAAACTTCGATGAGCCCCGTCGGGGGGATTTTGTGTTGTTAACCCCTCTAATGGCGGCTGCACGATCGCGACCCGTCTGTGTACGAGGAGAAATATAAAATAATAATGTTTAAAAACTCCTCGAAACAGACGTCTAGTTGTCTACTCTTTAAGTTGTTAAAGAAACTCGTGAAACTGTGCAAACCTATTTTTCGAATTTTTGCTTTATCATACTTGTTAATGTATTTGATTAGTAGTGAATTTAATAGACTGGATAATTTATTTTTTTGGCCAATCATCTCTTTACCATCGCCTCTTTCGGTCTTATACCCCACTCCTTCCTGATTCATGCCCACCAATACAAGTCATGACTCTTGGTAATTACCTTTGATAAGAAGGTATTTATTGTAAAATTCCAAAATTTTAATCTCGGGTTAACCCCTCAATCACACAATAAAGTTGATGCGATGGGACAGGTTCGATTCCTGTGAGATTCCGATCATATCAATATCGATCAAGAAGAATCTTCATTGGTGTCCATTCATCGTCATTATTGTGTTGAACATAACATAATCATAAACTCATTCTAAATGTGGGAAGGTGGGATATATTCTGTTTACTACTGATCTTTTCACTATAATATTTGTGTAATAAATTATTTGACCGTAGAAGTATAGGTAACTGCAGGGTTTCATGTCTTATTCAGAAACCTAACTAATATTATGTAAATGAAATTCCATTTTGGATGCAATAATAGAGGACGGCATGACATGGCATTACACAATCATCATTGATGTTTTCAGATATTTGACTTGGTAAGAAATTGAGGATGAAACGTAATTTGCTTTTACCATGCCGTATGTGTAATTATATTGTTGAAATAAAGATTATAGTATATTATCATAGGGGAAGCTTGGTTCAAACTTCAAATTTAGATCCAGAACAATCTTGATTCCTCATACATTTTAAGAGAATATTTTTCATAAAAATTCCACATTCTAGCAAGTCAGTTATGATTTAGATATTTAGCTTTTCCTAATTTTCTTTAAATTATTTTATTTTTATATCATTTTTTTCTTCATATAACCCTCAAATTTCTTACTGGCCTTTCTGTAGCTTTCACATGCCACTCCTAATTCCGAGTTTCAGATCATTCCCTTTCACCCCCCCCCCTCATTCTCATCCATCTCTCCCTCCCCCCCCCCCCCTTCTTCTATCCCTCTCCGAGTGTAACAGCTACACCGATTGTTTCATCTCCATTTTTATATTCTATCTTGTATGAGATTTGTTTGTATTAAAATTTATATTACTTTGATTTTAGTTGTAACTGAGATACTAATTTTATAAGCTCATAAAACTGTTCAATGCACGTACATGAGTACACGAGTGTCGCTTAAAGGCATGTAGGAAACTATAACAAATCTTGAGACCAAATTTACGATGCCCGGGTACGCGATTTCGAAGTTACCCAACATTTTGTAAGTGCATGTCAGACCAAAAATTGTTCCAAAACGTGATTTTGTGTACAAATTCAATGCAAATTGAGTTTTCTCATCTTATTCATGAAGATATGATTATTTTTACTTTAAACAGTTGAAATCAGTCGATTTTAGCATAATTATGCTTCAAAAAGGTTGTGCAATAAATGTGGTGAAAAAACAAAGAAAAACAAAAGGTTGAAAACAGGGAAATACGTAAGAAATTCATAAAACAATAAAATGCACAAGAAATTGATTTCCAAACCGAAGTTTTTTTTCAATTGCGATTGTTAAGAATGCTACAAAGAATATTTTTACCAAAAATTAGCATTCTAGGAGCTCTATTTAGTGAATTAGAGCAAAAAGTATGATTTATGCATAAATTAGCATAATTGATTCATATAAAACAAAATCTCATTATGTTGGAAAATTTTACCAAACAACCTTGAAGATTACATCGCACACTACCAGCGTGCAAATTTTTGCGGCGCTTACGCGATCGGCGGCTGAGATCTCAGGGGGAGGGGGGTGAATCAACCCTCCCCCCGGCCACAGAACAGCCAAAAAAGCCCGGCCTAGCTAGGGTTAAGGAGACCAAAAAGCTTCGGTCTCTGTTTTATTAGTTGTTCCGCTAAACTCCATTGGTTCCACTCACCAATTACAGAGACCGAAGTTCTAACTCGATCATTCTGTACAGGGACTCAATGGCCATATGTTTATGTATTAAGTTCAGATAAACCAGGGAAGTGGGAGTTGTGCTACATGCAGCCGAAGTAAGTCACTGTTTTTTGTTGTTGTCATTTTAAGTTTATTTTCCCCGTTTTGGTGCGTTTCAGTCCAAAACGGACTAATAATCTTTATTTTGGTCCAGTTCTTTTTATATATTTTTTAATGAAATGAAGACAAAAAACGATGAGCCCCGTCGCACAGTGGGCCAGGAGAGAGCAAAAGTGCGCCAAAACTAATTTTTGGTCATGGAACAAATATTGTTTTTTTCATGTTCTAAGCAAAGATAAGAACCTGTAGAATGCCTCCATACAATATTTCTCCATTAAATTGATTTTTAGTTGCCCATTTTTATTCAATATTACCGGGAAATGACTCTTTACGGCTACCGCATGTGTAAATGACACGTTTTAGATATTTCACTGTTTTAACAAAACGGATTGCTGAATTTATTTCTAATTCACGGTGCTCTTTGATGAATGATTGTTTTAAGTGATCAAAGATTTTCAAGATAAAATAATAATCCCTTCAGAGGCAATTTTGGACGAAACCATTTCACAATGGGGGGTTTTAGCAACTCTTTTTTTCATGAACAATTCTTTTACAAATTGCTGCCGATTGCTGCGCTGTAAATACCATGACGGTCTCTGTTATAGTTTATGCTTTACACTGATACCAAATTTAGCTGCATATACGTGCATTTTCTGGAGATATAACCAATTTTTCAACCACATGTTCGCCGTATTTATCACAAAAATCGTTCCAAGTTAGTGTCCCATTAATATGCGCGTGCCGAACGTTGCGGGTGACTAAACAAACTCCCCGTCGCGTGCTGGGAGAGAGAGATAGGGGGGGGGGTGTCTGGCTCAAGTGTCTGGCTCTTGTGACTGGTGTCTGCCTTTGAAATATTTTCGTTAAACATCCGTAAAGGCAAGCTTTCATTTCCAATTCCACTAACTGTATGATAATACATGTAACACAACTTCATTTTTATGCCAAACTGTTCCATCCCGTGTTCCATATCTGATATGCTGTCATCCTGAGAAGATTAATTCTTAAGGTAAGATTCCCGGGTAGATTATATATATTTGTTTTGTTGTTCATAAACCAAGTAGGGGCTACTCTATATCGCTATAACACACATGACTAGGGATGTGATAGGTCTCACGCAGTTTTCTGACAAAATATGAAATGTGTATAGGACAGATATGGGATATACGTGGGCTCTATTACATGTATAAGTTGCATTATCATTATTAGTATTTATCCCCCCAAAAGGGTTTGTAACTTTACATACATGTATGAATTCGTTTATCTCTTGGCTCATTCTAAATTTGCTATAATCGTTAGTATCGATCAGGAAGGAAGTGTATATTATCATTTCAAGGATTGTTTGGTTTATGACTCTCATTGACTTTATATGTTTTCCACAGACTAATGGTAACAGGTGACATTGTGATTAGTAGCAAGTTTTTAAGAGTACAACAATCACAGCCTCTTCCCCCTGATGTTCAAAGTATGCTAAAAGATCCTCTCACCAAATACATAATAGTTGGTGAGATAGAGAGAGAGATTCTGATTCGGAATAACTTTGTATACGCCGTTCTTGGTGAAATAGGTAGGCCTTGTAGGGCCTTGTACTAATTAACCTGCAGAGGACCCGGCCTCTATTATTTATCACTGGAATCATTATTTTAAAGATTTCACTGTCCACTTCTGGTATCAATCCATTTTAATTTATGTAGGTGTGGTTAATCAGTGTACCCAGGGAATGAAAATACTCCTTTTCATTTTTTTTACAATTTCACTTTGAATTTTACAATTCCGGATTCATGGTAGGGCGCCCTCTTTAAGCGATACTCAAGTCACCAATTGAATTATTAATTTTGTACCCCGAGCACAGACTTTTCTTGTTTGTTTGCCTGTTTGTGTGTTTGCTGTTTGCTAATATTTTTAATTATTGCTGAAATTTTTCTAAAACTAGTTTCTGAAAATTTGAAACCTATTGTAGAATTAGAAACATGTAATTTCTTCTCAAATGTTAACAGCCAATCAGAAAACAGTATTTTAACGACGTCATCAATATTTGAAAGTACTTTTATTGAATTCTACGGGTGAAATTACCCCTACGTACCAAATTTAATCGTACAAATTTGTGAATAATGGGTTTTGGCGCACTTTGGGTTCATTCTGGCCCACTGTGCGTCGGGGGGATTTTGCATTGTTAACCCCTCTAATGGCGGCTGCACGATCGCGACCCGTCTGTGTACGAGGAGAAATATAAAATAATAATGTTTAAAAACTCCTCGAAACAGGCGTCTAGTTGGTCGTCTACTCCTTCAGTTGCTACAGAAACTTGTGAAACTGTGCAAACCTACTATTCGATTTTTTTATTTTTCATACTTGTTAATGTATTTGATTGGTAGAGAATTTAATAGATTGATAATTTATTTTTTTGCCAACATTCCTTTACCATCGCCTCTTTCGGTCTAAGACCCCACTCCTTCCTGATTCATGCCCACCAATACAAGTCAAGACTCTTGGCAATTACCTTTGATAAGAAGGTATTTATTGTAAAATTCCAAAATTGTAATCTCGGGTTAACCCCCCAATCACACAATAAAGTTGATGCGATGGGACAGGTTCGATTCCTGTGAGATTCCGATCATTATCAATATCGATCAAGAAGAATCTTCATTGGTGTCCATTCATCATCAATATTGTGTTGAACATAACATAATCATAAAATCATTCTAAATGTCATGGAGTATTAAGTGTCCCTACATGGGAAGGGGGATATATTATGTTTATCACTGATCTTTCACTAAAAATTATTTGTGTAATATTTTACCGTAAATGTACGGGTAGCTACAGGATAATATTTATTCATAAACTTATTAATATTGAATTTTTCATACAAAAATAGAGGACGGCATGACTTGGCATTACAAATTATCATTGATGTTTTCAGATTTTTGACTTGGTAAGAAATTCAGGATGAAACGTAATTTGCTTTTATCGTGACGTATGTGTAATTATATTTATAAAATAAAGATTATAGTATATTATCATAGGGGAACTGTGCTCAAACTTCAAATCGATCCAAAACAATCTTGATTCCCCATACATTTTCGAATATTTTTTATAAAAATTCCACATTTTAGCAAGTCATTTAGGATTTAGATATTTAGATTTTTCCTAATTTTCTTTAAATTATTTTATATTTCACACCATATAACCCTCAGATTTCTTACTGGCCTTTCTGTAGCCTCACATGCCACTGCTGATTCCGAGTTTCAGATCATGCCGTTTCACTTCCACCCCCCCCCCCCCTCATTCTCACCCTCCCCTTTCATTGAGTTTCATCTCAATTTCTTTGTGTTTTATCTTGCATTATATTGTATGTGATTTGTTTATATTGAATTTATATTACTTTGATTTTAGTTGTAACTGAGATATTAATTTTATGAGATCATAAAACTTTTTAGTACAAGTACATGAGTACACGAGTGTCGCGTAAAGGCATGTAGGAAACTAATTTATAACAAATCCGTCAATTTGCAAATACCGCCTTCAGATAAAAAGAAATGATGAGATACATTGAATAAGAGAATAGAGAGAAACGGGAATGAAAAGTACGAAAGTCGAAATAGGTGGAGAGAGAGGGAGAGAAAGAGAAATACGATTTTATTATTTTGCAATTTCCTGTTCCTTTCCTTGCTGACAAATACTTGCTATAGATTATTACAATTTCAGAAGAGCAGGGGAAAAGACGAAGAGGGGGAAAAAGAAGAAGAAAAAAATGAGGAGGAAGACGAAGTAAAGCGTTTTGAATATCTTTCAGATCATTTCACTACCACCGCCATTATCACCAATGTAATAACCATCATCATCATGATCTTTATTGTCATCATCATTATCATCATCGTCATCATCATCATTATTAGTGTCATCCCCAACATTATTTTCATCGCAACCATTCTTATCTCCGTTATCTTGATGATCTACAGGTTCATCTCCATCATCTTTAGCATCATCATTGCAATCATCGGAGTCATCACAATCATCAACGTCATCACCACCCTCATCATCGTCATCCCCACCGTCATCATCGTCATCACCTCCCTCATCACCATCACCACCATCATTATCATCATCACCATCATCATCTTAGAAATCATCATAATCATCACCACCCTCATCATCATCATCTTAACTATCATCATCATCATCTTAGCAATCATCATCATCATCACTTTCATCATCATCGTCATCATATTTTTGGTTGTCAGCCACGATCGAGCTCGACTACCAATATTTGATATACAAACATACCCCAAGTGACAATATAAACGACAGCTGTCAGGGCATTTACCATAATATAACAGAATATTTCTTCAGAATTTCACATGGAATACACAAGAGGATTGAATTTGACTTAATATTTATTGATCACTAACTGAAAATATTATTTCATTGTTATATCATTTCAGCAATTGTTATAAGATATGATTTAATTTTAGGCATTGTTATACAGAACAATTTCCTTTCACTCATTGTTATATACTATCAGTCGCGACACCACAATGAGGGATAATAACCATGCTCCCACCAAATGAAACCTAAATCAATTTAATTTTATTTCATTTCATTTTCATTTTATTTATTTTCACAATAAGAACAAAAATAATTGTAGCATCTATCAAAAGTAATTATTCAAAACTCCACTCTGAATTGCATATGAAATATAACAATTCATTACACATATCAAAGTAGTTGAATAATTATGAATATTCATGTAATTTGATTGACAACTGTATTGTGGTGGAAAACTGATCCCCCTACATAATTATCATGTGAATCAAAATCGTATCAATTGGTATCACATCAATCGAACACCGGCGAAAATCCGTGATTATAGTTTACCCCATCCCATCGACTCCTTATTTCTAATGAAAAATAATGAATTTGGTACTATCTACATCATATACTCCTCTTTATCTAGCGACCCTACCCCCCCCCCCTTCCCCCACTTCTCCTTAACCTAAGAATTCTATTCTGGCATCGCCCTTGAATCTTTCCAAACCAAACATAAACATGATAAAATTAATCAGTTTACAAAAATATTTTCATATGTCTAGAGTATAGAAACACGACAAAGATAATTATATTCATAATTAATATAGAACCTCTTAACTGTCACTACGCGAATATGAAAAAATATATACATTACAAAAACGAATGATATACATGGGGCCCATCTTACAAAGAGTTGCGATCGATCCGATGATCAATCGCAACTATGGAAAGCCAGCAAGGCCAATATCTAAAATGAATGTTTGTTTAAAATATTTTCAAGATGTGATATTCATAAATTCATTATTTTTTTGGTAATTCAGTGTGCTCCCCTTTATTTACAAAGGACATTTTGCAAATTTCCTGTGGAAAAATTTATGACACAGATGGATTTTCATAGAGTTACGATGATCGGATCAATCGTAACTCTTTGTAAGACGGGGCCCAGGCCTGGTATACCAGACCTATAGGCAGGTAACCTGAAAAATCGAAGATACAAATGAAAAAGTTCTATGAAAGACTTAACGACTAACACATAATTAAGTACAGTACTTTAAAACCAAAGATACATTTAGGTACAACGGTCTCAGACTTTTTTATCAGCTGGTGGAGTCCCCCCCCCCCGTTCTTGCTCTGAGTCAAGCCATTCGAAAATGCCTTTGTTTCTTTTCCACATTATCATACACACTATGCTGTTTTGTGGATCCCTTATTTCATCAGATATTACATCTTAATATACAAGGTGTATGATGATTGATTGACGTTATTCATAAATAAATGATGAATATGTATTAGTAAATTTATCTACTTCTCAGTTTGAAATGCAAACCAACATATTTCATTATTTTATATATTTTCTGTTAGAAATGAATAAAAGAATGAAAATATTTATTTGATTTTAGGTGCCACTCCCATTAAGATAACAGTCAATGATAAGATAGACACCAAAAACAAATTGCTTTTAGCTCTAGAGAGCTTTTTTTTTTGGAAAAACGTGATTAAATGAAGCACAAGGCGATTGTAGTAAAGTATTTCAGGCGTTTATCTCAGGAAATAGTGCATAAATGCATTTTTGGGGAAGTACGGGATTGTCTAACCATTTACCCATACCCCATCCTGCTCCCTCCCTCTCCTCTTTAAGCAAATTATGATCCGTGATCATTCCTCTGGCAATCCCAGAGAAACTTGCCTCCCTTCATTAGATATATTGTCTTACCATTCACTCTATCCCCTACTGTCCCCTCCCCTCCCCTCTCCAAGCTAATTATGATCCGTGATTACTCCTCTGGCAATCCCAGAGAAACTTGCCTCCCTTCATTAGATATATTGTCTTACAATTCACTCTATCCCCTACTGTCCCCTCCCCTCCCCTCTCCAAGCTAATTATGATCCGTGATTACTCCTCTGGCAATCCCAGATAAACTTGCCTCCCTTCCTCGGATCGCAGAGGTCCCTATAATAAATGAGAAATTAGAAAATATCTATGTTGAGAATAAGATTTTATTTAAGTGACAACATGCTTGCACTATCGTTGTGTAGAATTTGATATGGAATATCATAATAGAGGAACAAATATTTATTAATCTTTCAAAACTTTTTTTCTCGAAAATTGAGGTTTATAACACTCTCTGGACATAGTGTCACATGCACATTTACATGAATTTGTATTTTTCCACGCTAACGTTGGTTCAAATTGCCCCCTCTCCACCCGATACACACAGAGACCTCCACAGAGAAGAAGACAGAGTTGGGGACAGGAAAATAAAAATAAGCAGTGTACGCTTACTATCTCGGACATTTCTTCATCGCTTGTCTCCGTCCCCGAAGTTTCGGGAGCAGTGTCTAGTCCCACTCCGATGTTTCTTTCGTCCTCAGGCTGTACACCGACTGTCAAGACCTCTTTTTCTTCCTTTAAAATTTTAGAAAAAAAATTCAAAGTAAATGATAGATGGAGAGAAGACTATTTCATATGTGAGAAAAAAATTCGAAATGTTTACTTTATTATCTTTCTCCCGTCATATTGCATTCACTCACAAAAAAAAAAGGTGAAACAGGTGGAATTAAAATAGCATTCATGCATAGGCCTATTTATATTGATTTAACAGCCATAACAAAAAATAGACCAACGAAAATATTTTTACACACTTAATAAAGTTTGCATATGTGGAATGATTCATTTAATATGAAATTTCGATAACCCTATATTTTAGTAACGCTTGTCTGATTTTGAGTTGGCCAAAGTGTTAAAATAGCACATAGAGGGCAGCATTCACATTTATCAACTTTCTTCTTTAAGTATTACCTCCATTCGACGCCTTATTCAATATGTTTTATTAGCTCAAATTCATATTATTATACTGTATGAATTTTTTTTTTTTTTACAATTAGGGATAATATCACAGTGAGGTTATCATTTTTATTGATATATAAATGCAAAGGAGCTAATCTGGTCCCTAATAATCACGCTCCTCCCAGAGCATGCAGAGTGAGATGAGAAACCAGTCGGAGTGAGATTTCGGTCTTTCAAGAGTGAGTTTTCACCTTTTTAGGAGTGAAAATGTGCATTTGTTTCCACTTTCACTCTAAAATAGGTGAAACTCACTCTTAAAAGGCCGAAATCTCACTCCATTACGACTGGTCTCTCATCTCACTCTAAGAGGAGCGTGATTATTAGGGACCAGATTAGCTCCTTTGCATTTACAGAGATTCTCACCTTCATTTTCAGCACGATTTCTACTTCATTTTTATGAACAGAAAATGAGATCTTAGTCGTGCTAGATGAATCGAGTTCAAGATGGAAACCTGGACCCTTCATTGATATCTAACAAAATACAAACAAAGAAAAATAAATTAAAAAGAAATAAATGATAAAAAAACAAACCCTCCGTGATCTCACATGAAAACAGAAGTGAATTATCATTTTTAGTGAATTACTACCAACAGAGAAATTAGAATTAAGCTGATAAAAATATCTCCAAATCAGTGAGTCCAGCAAAAACAATTCTTCTTATTAATCACTGCATTTAGTGCGTCATACTCTCTTATTCTCTCACTATAATTTTTTTTTTACCTTATTTTCGCCGGTGTAGGTGTAACGGTGCTGAGTTGCCATTTCTATGCATGAAATGGAGAAAAATAAATTATTAAATTTTCCTTTAATGAAGTTCTTTATTCTCTAGAATAATGCATTATAATACATCAAATGACTCGTAAAGATACTTTTCTGCCATATCGTCGGCGGTCATCCGAACCGTCATATCCACACACGACGGTGCAAACCCATTTCAGAGAAAATCGACTTCAAAGTATACTATAATTCTCACACTAAGTTCTCCAGCCTTACAACATATTCATTGCTAGAAAAATACATGGTAGGAAAGACCAAGACAATTGCTTGACAATGGTATCCTTATCTTTTTTACACAAAACCAAGGATCAGAGAAAATATGGCAAAAGAATTTGCGCATTATAAAAAATTTGTATGGCATCACCGTGAAAATCCTTTTATATCGCAGAAACTAAAATAAATTGCTGCCTAGAAATTCAGTTATGAATAGAATAGAACTATCTTGTACATTCATTTTTTAGCAAAAATCTCAAAATCGATTTTTTTTTTTTTTTTTTACCAAAATTGAGTGATACGACGGTTCGGATGAACGCCGACGATATAATGCACAATAATTGGTCACAAATGTATTCGCCTAATTCTTCTCACCATATCATAGCTAAATTTCTACTAAACGTTTTTGAAAAGGATTATTAGCTTTCCAACAAGTGAAATATCGTTATTCTTCTATTTTTCTTCTTGTCGATTTGTCTCTTCTCTAATCTTTCCTAATCCTAATTAACATAAAATAGAAAATCAATCAAATCATGGAACTTTATAAATTAGACGACACTACCAGTCTAGACGGTGGTTTAATTATTTTTATTTTTTGCCCTAACAGAGTCTATGAGGTGAATCAATACTGAATCGTATCACATTTGATTTTTTTTGTCTGTCATGGGGGTATAAAAATAATGATCAAAGTCCAAATGATTATACTAGCCATGCTAGCTGTAGAAGTTGTGTTGTTCATTATGACAGCGCGGTCCTATAGGCCATACTGTGTATTATGCATGTATAATAATCATAGCGGAATCATATCCACGGCAAGTAGACTGTTGATATACAATTTCTTCATTATTGGAGTCATCATACATTGGAATAAATTAATAAAGGTAATACAATTTCCTTGTTTAGTAGACATTTGGAGAATATTATAGAATAAGTTTGCCTTAAACCATGGGTTGTGTTGATAATAAAGGGGCAATAGCTGCATCGACTTTCCTGTGTATGAAACAATCGGCTCGCACGCACGCACTCACCGAAGACCACATTTGCCCTACAGAAATGTATTATAATCATAGGTATAAAACATCTCCATGATGATTATAATGCATTTCTATGATTCGCCCCTACTCGCACTAAGCGCGCCAGAGCCAACCGGTCAGCAATGTACATCGTTTTTACACACTCTTAAAAATGTTGGGCAACATACGGTCCACACAACAATTGGTTAAAACTTTATCCAATTCTGGGTAGTTTTACACCAATACTGTGTAGTTTTCACCCAAAGCACACATTATTGGTGTAAAACTACCCAGAATTGGATAAAGTTTTAACCAATTGTTGTGTGGACCGTATGTTGCCCAACATTTTTAAGAGTGCAGACTCATCATTATCACCAAATTACAAACAGTTTGTCTACTTCCAAAGACCTCTCTTCATGATTAGTCAGTCTGATTGCCCCCCCCCCAAGTATTTTTTTTTTTTTGCGTACTCGATACTCGATTATGGGGCCAAGCCCCCATCCCCGCCTGCTACCCTTATGCCTATAGTGATCCTTCTTTTAATTATGACCCCTCCCCATAGGCGGGGTTCCAAAATATATTTGTCCATTCATTTTCTGTCTGAAGCGCACAACCAAAAAGTGAGGCGTAAGAGGCCATTTTACCCCGTTTTCTTTTCTCCTGTCTGTCTGTCTTTCTCTCTCTCTACAACTATCTCTTCCCTCTCTTCCAAATCTTGTTTTTTATTCATGACATTAGAATTAGAGAGTTGAGAATTCGTTGTGACAACTATGACAACAAAATCTACGTAATGTTCCAACAGAGACATCAGCTTCGACCAATATATGTATAATAACAAAGCAAATAAGCAAATATGAGAGTTTGACTTTCATCGTAGCGATTTTTCACCAGCGAGCCAGAACAAGCCCTTAATCAGCTCTCCCCAACCCGCGTACTATAACAAGAAAAAAACATCTTGAAGTTGCCGTGACCAAGTGGTTAAATCGTCTGACAAAACATAAAACATTTAGGATTCGAATCCTTGTCATTGCACCTACATAGCACGTCTTATCTGCACTTCTCTATTATCATACCTACAAAAACTTAAAATGTTCAATGCATATAATTATTGGCACATAAAACCGATGCACATAATTCTTAATAATATTAATAATATGCAGCATTTTAGGGCACTTAATACAATTTTTCTAAGCGCTGCATTTTCAATTACCCCCGGCTTCAGCAAAGCTACAACAGACGGCTACAATTAAAGGTCACTCGAGCATTTAAGGAATTTCTTCCTACCGGGTACCCATTTACTACACCTGGATGGAGAGTGGCAAATGTAGATAAACGCCTTGCCAAAGTGTCAGAGTGCCCCTGAAATATTAATTACTTTTTCCTTTACCCTGAATTATCTTGGTCCATTTGAAAGGAGCTGCACTTGATCTTTGTTATGCAAATTAACTCCACCACTTAGTACTCTAGGTCATGTAGGTAGTGGGGTGTGGAGCTATGTCGGGCATATTGGATGTACTTTAGAGGTCTCCACAGAAAGCAGGGACGATTTTTTTTTTATTTATGCAGAGGAAACTATCAGACCCTTATTGAGAAGAGTTTCTTCGAGTTTTGGTTTTGTCAGCGTTTGAGATACCAAATGGTTTTGCCAGCTTTGTATCAACTGTATACTAGCAGTTTGTTTTAAATTCAACTTCCAAGACATCAAGTGTAAGTCTTTATTATTTCTATATTTGTATTAAAATGGACAATCAAACTTCTCGTAGAGGTGATAAGGCGTTATGAAATTATTATTATTATTGGTATTCATAAAGTTGACAAATATAATAGTTATGATAAAACAAGTCATGTGAAATTATATATTGAAATCATAAATTTACAATTTATGTACTCACAGAAAGAGATTTTGGTAAAAACATTCTGGCCTGAAAGGAAGGGCAAAGTTGATATTAAGACGTGACAGATTAATGCTAATGAGAATCTGTATTCATGTTTGGTTTTACTTTAATGTGAACTTAATGAAAGCTTATGAGTATTAGTTCTGTCACAAGGAAGTTTGCTGTAATTTTCAGGTGGTTCCTAATTTATGGGTTAACAAATCAACGCCCGGAAGAACCCGGCCCGTGTCATTTGTTCTGGAGGGGCGCTATTATTCTTTGTGAACAACTGGTGTATTTCACCTGACTGCTACGTGGCACAAACCTTAGTGAGGGGGGGGGGGGGGTATTTACAAGCGCTCCATGCTTCAACGAATCACGGATCCATATAGGGACATCTACCAACATGAAATTATATAATTATGATCAAACTTGTCAATAATGGACATTTTAAGGTACGATACAGTAAGTCTATATAGTTGGTTGGTAAGCGGTTGATTAACATGTACTGTTTACTACACCTGAACTTGAATCAATTAGCATTGCTCTACTTCAGATTGAACTGGACTATTAGATAAAGTCTTTCCTACTTGAAATAAATTCAATACCATACCGCTCCGGTACTTATTGTGAGATGATGTTATAAAGGGCAATAACTTTGTTTTATTCTCAACCAGAACATTATTGCGAAAACTTAAGTCTGTCACGGATTACCCTTGGAGTTTATTTACGTTTCACTCTCATTTTACATGTGGTTGTAAATGATTTCACATGTGGTGGTAAATAGTGTAATTCTGCTAGCTAACCTCGGACATTGTGTTTCAAAGTCTGGAGACTTATCAACTGAGCTACAACTCCCTCTTCTCATGACATTCACTCAGAATTGATAGGCATTCTATTTCTACAGGGCTCTTTTTTAAAGCAAACCTTTTGGGGCACTGAAAGGACTACCCTGTTTTGAAATAAAACTGAATAAATAACTCTCTGTAATAACAGAAAAACTGAAGTTGCTGTGACCTATAGAGATTAAATGCGCCTGACAAAACGAAACATTCAGGATTTGAATCCTTGTCATGGCGCCTACATAGCAAGGCACTAATCTGCATTTCTCTGTTATCATACATGAAGAAAAATGAAAATTTTTCATGCATAATATATTAAACGTTGCACATAATTCTGAATGATAATAGTATGCAACATTTATCATGTTCATAATGTTAATACAATGTTTCTAAGCGCTGCATACTATGTACCCTTGTTTCAGCACAGCTATTAGCACGGTTACTCCTTAAAGGTTACTCGAGCATTCAATGAATTTCTTCCTACCTGGTACACATTCACTGCACCTGGGTGGAGAGTGGCAAATATAGATAAAAGCCTTGCCAAAGAACGCGAGTACCGTAGTTAGATTCGAACCCCGGACCTTTTGGTTCAAAGTCCAGAGATTTATCCACTGGTCCACAACACTCTTTTTGTGGGTCTTTAATCGATGTATTGTATGATCGATTATAATCATATAAATAATTACATGTCTTTATAAAGAGTGTTGGTTGATTAATATTGTAACATGCACCATGGCTCGTATGACTTCAAAATTAAAGAATTTAATGAATGCTATTCCAAACGAAATACTTTTCTGGAATCACTCTCTAGAATCTTAAAAAAATAGAGCCCACTTTCTCCATAAATAATCGACCCTTGAAAATACCTCATTATATTTTCATATTCAATACATTGGGCGCTAATAATTAGTGATGTAAATAAACCATAAGTATGCGATGAATTTATTTATAAAGGGGATAATTTTGTGAGAATTTCTCAAATATTTATAGCAAACCTGTTTATTTCACACGTATAAATATTATTTAAAAAATGAAATTTATGATTATGGTCATATTCGCTATTTTTCTATTCACTGAGATTGATTCCTTAATATCATTCTTTTTTGTATAAGCGAACGGAAACTTGAAATGATTGCAATTTTCGGCAAACATTTCTTCGACAAACGTGAAGTATTTCCATAGCAACTGATAATCGTGATATTTTACTGATAATATATGACACATGTATAGAAAGTGAAATAAAAAAACTTATGACAAGCGTTAACTTGCTTGATTTTCAAACAAATTTTGAAAAGTACCTCACTGAAAGAAATTTAAAAATTATCTATTTGGTTCATCAGAAAACCCAGCATATTTACTAGGCTAGCATGCTTATTGGTGAAAAATTGATCTTGATGAAATTATAGCTATTAATCGTAAAAGTAAATGAAGTAATGCGTACTTACTAAAAGATGATCTCTCTCGCACTAAAGACTTTCTTGAAATAAAATAGGACGACTGAAATTTACAACAAAGCGAGAAAAAAAAAGAGTTTTGTGTAAGTTATTCATGCGAGCAAAGGATAATGAAGGAATTTCTATAGGTGAACTCAGGTTAGGTGGTCGGGGCCGCATACATTCGTAATTCCGAAGCTTCGTTATTCCGAAGGTTCGGATATTCCGAAGGTTCGATATTCCGAAGGTTCGTATTTCCGAAGGTTCGTAATTCCGAAGGTTCGTTAGTCCGGAAACGAAATGAGGTTCGTAATTCCGAAGGTTCGTTAATCCGAAAACGAAATGAGGTTCGTAATTCCGAAGGTTCGTTAGTCCGAAAACTAAATGATTAACGAACCTTATTTCGTTTTCGGACTAACGAACCTTCGGAACAAAAATCTAAAAGACATGCACACCAAAATAACCATTCGATATGGCATAGAGTGGGGCCAAGGCCTTGAACTTTCATCTCATTTGCATAATTTTCGAATATTCTGTGCTCATTGAAGCATTAAACAGGGAATTTTATTAAAATCAAATCAAATTAACTATGCAAGGAGGTTTATGACAGATATCCCTAATTAGCAATTGCATTTTTTTCCAATAACGTAAAAAAGAGCTAATCATATTCCACATGTTCATTTGAGCGTGAATGTTTAATTAAATGCCTTTGAATCATTGAAACATGTTAATTGGTCATGAACATCACGAAAAAGATTGAGAAAAGATCATTTCAGTTACCAAATTAAAACATTACTTGCCAATGATATTCAAAAATCGTTTTTTTTTTTTTCAGTGAATATTCATTGAGCCGCGAAATGATGAATATTGTTGAAGATACTCTTCCCAAAAATAATTGTCATCATATTCGATCATTTTCATCGATAGAAATGTGTAAAAATTCCAATAGCAAATTTTGACTGTGTTTATTCAACCGTGAAATTTAGCCCAAAAATTGTATCGTCTTTTAGAAAGTACCTTTTACAAGCGTTCTGACTATTTTTCATGGTGAGAATGTGGAAATCGTTCCAATAAACGAAAATCAAAGTCATATTTTGCTTGTGACTTTTAAAAAGTGACAATTTTGCCTTCTGGCGGTGCTCACTGAAGCATGACACAAAATACGTCCGTAACATTCACTTAGAGGGGAGCTTATGAAATTACCAACACGCTCATGTAAAAATATATTAAAAACTCCCAGTGGTAATACATTTACATACATTCCTGAAAACTAACTAACTAACTAACTTGGAGATAACAACCATATTTTACGTATGTATCCGTCTATGACCATTTTAAAGTAATATTTAGCCTACTGTTTATTTGAGATAATAGTAAGGCCCTTATCGTACTCAAAACTTAAAAGAGCGCCACTTGTTTTTTTAAGGACCTTTGTTTGCAGATCAATTTCTTCCAGCTTTAGCCGTTTTATTATTTTTTGTTTTTTCATGTTTCCATTCTCATGAAAAACACATTAGCTTATCTCTAGATTTGACTTATTGTATTCACTGTAAGCGCATCGACATGATAATTCATGCATACTCAAGGATGATAATTTTTTTTTCAATAATGCTTGTTTCTCGACCAGGTGGGTGTTTCATAAAGCTGTTCGTAAGTTAAGAGCGACTTTAACCCTTTGCGTGCGACGGGCTTCCACAGAAGCCCAGCGAGTCATTCACTTAGCTACGACGGGCTTCTACAGAAGCCGAGAAATGTTTGGTTTAATTCAATTAAGTTTTTCAGCTTTTTCGTAATTGTTATGTACTAAAACCTCTGCCACTATTTCCTTCATAAACCTATTTCGATAACAGATTGAAAAAAATATACAGCTACGTGGGGAAAAATCCCGAAAATAGGAAATCATTTCAACTTTACCCGATTTTTTCGTTGGAGTCGGACGGGGAGGATAAATTTTGTGACGAGCACGTACGCGCGCGCATAAGGCCTGATCACGTGATTTGTTCTGATCACATGATTTGATCCATATCGTTGTTCTGATAGAGCATCTTGGTTTTCCACGTATTGGCAATAATAATAATAAGACATCAGAAATGCGAAACAAATTCACGAGTAATGCAGTTTTTACAGTGCCAACATTAAGTTCTTTTATTCTGATAGATATACGCTAACATCTTTTCTGCAAGATCGTCACGTAATAAGCTACGCGTTTCTT
Source organism: Lytechinus pictus (assembly GCF_037042905.1). Taxonomy (NCBI): domain Eukaryota; kingdom Metazoa; phylum Echinodermata; class Echinoidea; order Temnopleuroida; family Toxopneustidae; genus Lytechinus; species Lytechinus pictus. The sequence continues at coordinate 7,096,765 of NC_087259.1, forward strand.
CACCATTTTCGTCTTATTTGTTTCATCAAGAAGATATCACTCTAGATAGAATGATATCTCCTTGGTTTCATCGATCGATTGCATTTTCAGAAAAGCAAAAAGCTTGTAATGTCTTAGTACTTTGAGCTGATCTCGGTGCACTTTTGAACTTTTTCCCTCCCAATCATCCCTCTTCTTCTCATTATTTTTGTCTACTATTCTGAAAAAAGGAGAAAAGAAGGCAGCTTAGCACACCATTCATCTTCTGCTCTTTTCAAAAGGGGAACGTCCATGTAGTTCATGATATCGGCACTACCCGAACAAAAGAATGTCTGGGCGGCCACTCAAACAAATTCCTTTCGAAAAGAGCAGGATACAAATGGTCAACGCCCCGAACAAAAGGAAGATTAGTGTTTATCGGCAGGATGACCCATTGAACGCTTTTCGTACTTAGCAATACAAAAAGCTTTTATGAATCATTTTTTTCGACCAACATACCGTATCTAAAAAAAAAATGTCTCATTACCGACAACACAGGTGCTTATGACATCCGTCAGTAATTCTTATTGCAAAAAGGCGCTTCCCCTGGGTGATGATGCATATAAGGATGAACGAATAATTATTTAGGGAAATTATCGAAAAAATATGTTCAAATGTCAGGGAGGACGAGAGAGAATGAGAGACAGAGATAAAAGGGGGAACAGACAAGTGCGCTTTTGCTAAAATTCTATGAATATCTACTTAAACGAATTACAACATGACTTTATTTTTTGGTTAGATTACTTTTAAAAAATCCCACAATGTTTGTTTCTTGCAACTCGGTCATCAGACCCTTCCCAAACTTATGACTTTTTATTATTGTTCTTGTTTGACCCCCCTCCCCTGATGGAAATGTTCTGACCTACACTCTAATATTGCTTGTTTGTCTCCTGTCTCCGATTTTCTTTTTTTAATTGCGAGTAACGCGGTAGAAAAGATAAGAATAAAGACCGTCCTGGACCCCTTTCCCCCCCCCCCCGTTACGACCAAAAAAAAAATCGCATTTGGGGCGCTTACCATGGTTAGCATCTAAACCATTTTGGTTTAGATGGTTTGGAAAAAGAAGGGACAGCAATGTTTTTTATGGTGCAGGTGTTGAGCTGTGGGACGGGGATGAAGCGGCTAAAAAATACAATTTGTTAATTCATGTCATTTTACAGAATGAATTTATAATAGGTTAGGTTTTAGAAGCTCTTCATCTTATTTCCTTTTCTCACCCAGATTAAAACTTTTGCATTAAAAAGTTGACGGAAACATAATTACTTCAAATGATAAAACCAATAATGAACTAAAAGTTTCCTCGCGCGAAATGGAGGAAATAGAATGATACAGGATGATAAATAACGCTGAGGCACCCCCTATAAAGAAAACACGTTTGTATGGCATGTCACCCGATAGAATGCTATCAATCCTACAAACTTTTATTCATGTGTAACCTACATCCTCCCCCCCCCCCCCAAGAAAAAAAAGGTTGATACCGACCCAAATTTTATTGATTTTCCTACTTTTTTGCCAATTTCTTTCTCATTTTTTAACTGGCGAATAGCGTGCTAGAAAAGATTCATAGAGGACAAAAAATGTTTCCGTGACTGAATGTGGGAGGGAGTGGACCAGCCGAAAAAAAATCAGAAATTTATATAGACTTCGGATTTTTTGTACATGTTTGCTGAAAGGGGTGAGGACGGTGAGGACTGAAACTTCCTACCAACTCCGCCGCGTCTGTACTATTAGATTGAACGATTAAAACGATAGAGACAAAAATGAATTCTAACTATTGTGAATATTTTTCTAATGATTTATTATCGGTTGTGAAATCAAGGAGACAATAGAACAAAACGAAAGAACAAATAAAAAACCACATATGATTGCGGATGCTATAATTTATTCAAGAAAAAATACTTTCTTTTACTTTCAGTAATTGCTTTGCTCTTTTTGAGGGAATAGTAAGATAAAGAAAGAAACGTAGAAAGTGACAAGAAGAGAGTTGGGAGGTATCAGTTTAGACTTACAATTTTAGTCACTTTTATTCGTTTAACTCTTTGAAATAATTTCAGGATATTACAAATCGAATACCGATGCGCAAACTTCAGGAAAAAAATGTATTTTATTACTATAATATCTGCGTGGGAAATCAAATTAAATGAAACATATAATTTATGAAAAAATCTAAAAAAGAAAATAACTTTTAGTGAAAGATTGAGGCCTCTGTCTTGCCATAACCCTAAGCCCCAGGTTCACAAAAAAATAGTTTAGTCGTGCATTTTTATACGATGATGATGATGATCATCATCATATTGTCTTTTGCGAAAGACTCACGTTATCAATATAGAAAATGGAAGATAATATAGAATTTATTGTGAAATGACAGTTACAATAGTAATTTTAGAAGGTTTTTCGGGACATTATATGAGAAACAGGGGAAAAACGCCAAAATTTTCGACATGATGAACACGATGCAAAAGGACGAGAGGCCCACAAATGCAACCATCTCCGATCAATACAAGTTGGCAAAAACGAGGCATTCTCTCGGAACCGTTACCGATGAAGAGAGAGGGGGGGGGATGTTAGATGTAATGTAAAATGACAGGTACTAGAAGAAAAAATCAGAAAGAAAGGATTGAGGGGGGTGGGGGCGGGTATATACCTCGTAATCCAAATCGGGAAGAAAGAAGACGATACAGATATAATTCAAATGAAAAGAACTCCGAGAAAAAAGGTGTAGAAGGGAGGGGAAATAGAAAGACGATAGATATAATGGAATGAAAGCGGTAGATAATACATTCCGTTACAGGTTAGGAACCAGAGAAAGGGAAAACGAGGAAATCCCTAATTGGTACCGTTTTATAAATACATTATGCATGCACATGTTACATTGAAAAATGCGCAATAATTTAAACAAATTTACCATCCGCCAGTCAAATAGAATGATATAGCTTTCAAGTGTTATTGAAAATTTGTAAACAAATTTTATATAAAACGGGCCCCTGGAAAACTTTTGACTTTCTCTCGTTCTCTCATCCGATATTGTTCTTATTTTTGTCTTCTATTTCAAAGGAAACAAACAGAAAACAAAGGAATTAAAAACACCGTTTATCCTCTGCTTTTTTAAAAATGAACAAAAGAAAGTCATGGCGGACGCTCAAACAAATTCCTTATAAAAAAGAGCAGGGGACTAATAGCCAACGCCCTGAATAATAGGAAGATTAGTGTATTTCGTCAGGATGACCTAGTAAATGCTTCTCGTATTTAGCGATACAAAAAGCTCTTAGGAATACAGCTTTTCATATTACGACAGTAGCAATAAAAAAGTAAATGTTTACTTATTTAAAACATGCAGGCGCTTAACCCTAAATCTCCCGGGGTATTTTGATTCTTGTCATTCCCGGGGGGGGGGGGCATTATGGCCCCCCTTAAGATCTTGGCCGCCGATCGCGCGAGCGACGCAAAATTTTGAACGCTGGTAGTGTGCGATGTAATCTACAATAATTTGGTCTCAAAATTTGCACGAGACTTAAAAGTAAAAAGTTAGTGAGCGGCGAAGTCAAAAAATTTCGCGCAGCAGATATATCGCGAAAATTGTCGATAATGGAGGGGTTGAGCTGAATGTGGGAGGGAGTGATCCGGCCCCTAAAAATCACAAATTTATGGACTTCGCGTTTTTGTATACGTTTGCTGAATTTAGGGGGGGGGGGTGGAATGACGCTTCATACCGACTCCAACGCATCTGTAATTAATTGAACTAGTACAAAGATAGAGACAAAACGGGATACAAATCTTTCATGGCTAATTTATTACTTTTGTTTTCGGTTGTGAAAAAAATCCAGAACGGTTAAAAAATGAATAAAATGAAAGAACAAAATAAAACACTTAGATGCTAAAATTTCAATAGATAAAAATGATTTACTTTCTCTCATTGTGACGAACAGTAATCGGTAGCATGGTTATTTTGGAGGGAAAACTGAGATAGAAAAATGAAACGTAGAACGAGACGAGGAGAGCGTTGGGAGGTATGATTTCAGATTTGAGTCACATTTACACCCTTCGCTCTTTGAAATTGCAACAGGAAAACAAATCGAACACTGGTATGCAATCTTCAGGAACAAAATTATTTTTTATTACAAACTGTAATTTATGAAAAGAAGAAACCAAAGGCGATTTTTAGTGAAACATTGAGGCCACCGTCTTGAAGCCCAGAAGCCAAAAATCACAAAATAGTTTCGGACTTTCGTTGCGCAGCATCATCATCGTACTTGCAAGGGAATATATTCACCCTTTTTTATTCATTCTGGAAAATAAAGGTATTTGGTATGCTGTGATTTCACCAAAAACGGATTATCGTCGTAATTATACACTTTGCAAATGATCTGAATACAAGGGGGTAAAGAGACCATTCATGAGTAGCGTTACAATAGGCAAAGAAAAAAGCACTAGAGCAGACAACAAAGCGGTATCGATCGAACCCGACTTGTCCGCGCGTGCTGATTGCCCTTACGCATTTTTGTACACAGTGCCTATTGACTTGGGGAAAAAGCGAAGATTTGACAAAATAACACGACTTTTTGCTCGTAAATTTCTTAACTATTCTGTCGATTTGAGAAGCGAGACCTTTAATTCTAGAAAGAAAAATGTCTGATCTTTCATCTTTACATTTACTAAAAATCCTGAAAATACTTCAGTTTGGCGCAATTAGCAATAGATTAGGAAAACACCGCCACAGATCCAAATACTAGCAATGTACAAAAACGGCTCCGCCGCAGGGAGAGGTATCCGGTTTCGCGGGCCCGCACGCAAAGGGTTAAGAACGTAAAAATGACCATACGATTGTGATTTTTTGCATGGTCAGCCCCCCCCCCCCCCACTTTTGGCTCAGCCCCCCCCCCCCCCACTTTGAAAACCGTTCCGCGGCCCCTGCGGTGTGGGAACTTATTCGATGTCACTTTTTAGTTTGCTTGCTTTAGATTTAAAAATAATTTTTGTATATTCTTGGTTGCGTTTGATTAATCTTTGACAAAGGTGGATGGAATGTTGGTACATCTGTACATGATGGATCAATGATCAACTCAATTTCAAACATGTGAGTAGACACTGCTTGTGAATATTTTTATTTTTAATCTATGATCTCTTAACAACTTATAGAAGAGTGGTAGAATGTGGCAGAACTTTCCTGATATGCACGCTTAGTAAATCGCGTGCTGTAAATTTTTATTTTTCTTGAGAATGAACGAGTTCTGTGTCAATCCTTTGAATTTCCTGTCTCCCCCTCTTTAGCCTTTCCTTGCATGTAAATGATTTTATTCTTGGTAGATAGTATCGTCTGATATAGAGCATATCATGCGAGTTTTTTTTTTGTGACTGTAAATGTTGTCTAACCTTTTCATTATTGAACTTGTAAAAGTCTAGTCCTAGTCATTGGCCATAGGACATCTATATAAGTAATATGAAAACTATATTTATACAATCGTCATGAGAAGGACCTATATCTCGACTAGCTATGCTCTCTTTATGATCGTGCTCGTAACCCTGAAGTTAAAGAACTCATGAAACTCGATACTCTGCAGGCCTATATCATGCTTGTAAATGTAAGTTGATTAGTAGAGAATTTGATATATAGACTGGATTACATAATCATTTTTGACAACATTCCCTTACCAATACCATCCCCTAGCTATTTCGGTCTTACACCACCCCCCCCCCCTCCTTCCCGCTACAACCCCACCCTTATGGATTCATACCAACCAATACAAGTCAGGACTCTTAGCAATAAGAAGGTATTTATTGTAACATTCCAACCGACCCGCACACTTTTCAAAATGGCGCCCAATAATTCATGGTTGCTAGGTCGGAGCGCGATCAGCACCAATCTTGCTTGAGGCTTGTCAAGAAGGGGGTGGGGGTGGTTAACGCCCTTTGTTGATTCCAAGTATCAGGGTTAATTTCTATGTACATCGAAACTTATTAGAAATCATGAATGGGAATTATGGAATATCACGTGATCTCATGTTAGTAGTACATATTAAATTCTATCACATTTTTTCAATCGGATCCGTTACTTACGATATGCTACATTTACATAGCGCTTTTAACATGTTTACAGTATATTACAGTATACAGTATACTGTTACCCCAGATTTAGTACTGCTACCCTGATCGGACGCTCGAGCATTCAATGAGTTCTTTCCATAAGTTCTTCCCTACTGGATACCCATTTACTACACCTGGGTTGAGAGTAGCAAAATCAATGTAGATTAAGGCCTTGCAACAGGATGCTAGTCCTGCGGTGGGCTACGATATATGTAGCTGGTCAAACATGTTTGGGAAATAACAATTTTATGAGCTTGTAATACTGCACATTTCAATCTTCGGCTAAACCAAAATAACACAATAAAGTTGATGCGATGGGACAGGTTCGATTCCTGTGAGATTCCGATCATTTCAATATCGATCACAAAGAATCTTCATCGGTGTCCATTCATCATCAATATTGTGTTGAATATATTAATACAATCATTCTAAATGTTATGGAATACAAATTTTCCCTATGGAAGTATGTCCAATTTATCACTTTGATAAAAATCACTACAATATTTTCGTGATATTTTACCGTAAAAGTGTCAATGGATTTTTTTTTTATTCATATACCTACCTAATATTGATTGTAAATGAAATCTAATTTTAGAAACAAAATGATAATGCCGCCAAGACATGGCATTTGTCAAGGTTAAGTGTATGAATTTTACTAATTTAGAGCTTTTCTTAAATACTGGACATTACGTCTAGGCGAAGTGCATACGTATATGCAAATTACTTGTAAAACTTTTGTTAGGCAAATGAACTACGCCATAAAACCCGATCCGAAGGCGTCGTGTACTGTAGGCCTATTAATTTTGGTCATTATGTTTTATTGGTTTGGATGGAGCTGACATGATTTGTCTCGATTTGTGTTTGCCTTAAGGGCAATATCAAATTCATCATTTTGCTATAATTTTAGCAGACACATAATATGGACTTGTTTTATCGACGAGCTAATCATATTTTATGCTGCTATGTCAGGAAGGAGTTTTAGATGATTTCTATGACATGTATGATGTATTTCTTAACCCACATACGTGGAAAGTCAAAATTACTTCCTACAAGGATATTTTAATAATCTTTAAAACTAAGACGGAAATATGCACGAAATATGGTGTTAACTTAATTGCAGAATATGTGAAAGTTATTTAATGTTGAATTTTGCAAATTAAAACTATTTAACAGATTTTTGACATTACGTCCGTTTAATGGGTTTGTTTACATACTATACCTGAACATGGTTGCGTGTTTGACAATTATGAAGTTTATTCTATAAGGGATTGGCATAACTAATTTGTAATGTATTTGTAAGATTGAACGTATTTTGAAAGATTACTTTGTGGATAATTTTGGAATGAATTTCCATCAATCAAACATGGACACTTATTGACAACTAATTATGCAAAATTAATTAATGAATCAATTGCGTGATTAGATCAATGTATTAGAAGTGTGGTTCCATGTTTACTATTTATTGTAGGGTTTTTAGCACCGAGATTCTAAAGGCAGAGCCGTATCAACAGTGAGTACTGAGGGTGCTTACGGGAACTCAGGACGGGACAGAAGTCTCGGGAATCGCCCTCCAGTGTGACGTCATAGTGATGAGTCATCGATGTTCGGATTCGCCATTGATCGCGATAAACTCGTCAGTTTTCTTCAATGGGCCCCAACGAAATGATAACAGCTAAGGACTTTATGTTATTCGAATTGAAATTTCATTATGAATTTATTCTTTGATGCTATGCCATATTATTCACAGATGTGAACGTGTTGAATTTAATCATAATTAAAGATATTTCATTTGATTTGTAATTTCAATCCATTTTCCTTTTCGTGATTTGTTGTGTAAACAGTACATAGGCAATTATCTTTTCTCTAGAGTATTTTTGTCCTTTGCTTTTGCACTGGGCCTGTGACAGCATTGATATAATAGTTTCTCTGGGATAAAACCTAATTTGCATTTATCACGATGAATGTGTAATGTATTTTTATTTAAAGATGATATATAGTATGTCATCTATGGGCTTAAAATTCAATCTACATCTTAATAATCCCGATTACCCATTCAATAACGTGAAATTATATTATTGCATATATTACTATACCATAATTTTATTATTAATGTTATTTATGTGTTTCCATCACGATCCACTCATTCTATGAACAAAGTTATGATATAACCTTGTTCTCTGGTACTCCTCCATGTGTGGTGAAATAAGGTTGGCAATGTTTGGCTTATTTTCTCTTTTTCCTTTGAGACAAATGCTTGATTTTTTTTACACTGTCAGGTTCCAGTACAGCTATTCATCATATAAATTGGCTATTAAGTAAATTTGAATCTTCAAATTATTTTTTCTTAGTTAAAAATAGAGATTGAAAAACCAAAATTGTAGTGCCATATTACTTTCCACCAATAGAGGGCGTATACAAAAATATGCCCAAAATTCAACTTTTCGAGCGTATGGGTGAATAAAAAAATTACCCCCAAGTTACGAATGATAAATAAATTGCAACTCTGTATGGAAACTACTATTTTTGGTCACAAAAGTGATTTTTTAATGATTTTTTAAAGTGTGTGTTGTGTACAGCATTGGCATACCATAGTCCTACCTATAGATTCCCCACAGGCAGAATAGAAATGAACCCTTGAGTAATCACGATCCTACATTTTAGTAAGTAAGTTACTTACCTCTTCTTCATTTACTTTCGATTACTTTATCTCTATTCAATTTGTATCTCTTGCTCGCCAATTCGGATAGCTTAAACCTATGATAGATTCACTTTCATTGTTATGTTTTTTTTCTTCATTATATTGTATTACGTTATTTCCTGTCCTTTTCCTTCCTGACAAACAGTTGCTAGGTTATATAGCGATTTCAAGAAGGAGAAGAAGAAGAAGAAGAAGACTTTGACTTTTCAACATGAAACTTTATTTACAATCAAACTATAACATATATACAAATAAAATATGGGAATAATATACTTTATAAGTACAAATAAGGACTCATATAAACAAACCAAGAAAAAAACATTAAACAACCAGTAAAGTAAAGGTAGGCTTACATTCCTATATTCAAAAAGACCAAGCTAATTCAAAAGAGGTGCCGACAGAACAAAGAGCATTGTTCACACACCATCGCTTTGAGAAGGCATTGACGTTATTTTGTAACTTAATAAACTCATAATCTAGAAGAATCCTGCTTTTCACTTTGGATTTCCAAACCAATAGGGGAACTGAAAAATTCAAAGAACGATACAGCCAATAAATGGTACTTTTGAAACTAATAAACAAAAAATTACATAAACGCACGGCTTCCCTGCAACGGCCCGAAGCATGCGGAACCAGCGCCCAGTATAATTCAAAGTCGATAATAATGTTCGGAATGAGACGCTTAATTAGATGATGTAGAACGATGAGTGATGGTTGGATGGCCGGGCATTGTATTAAGAGATGGAAGATGGTTCCCGTCTCACCACACCATCCACACTGAATTGGAATGTCTTTGTTGAAATGATGAAGTACTGGTAGAGATGGTAGGACATTGTGGAGAAGCTTGTACTGTATGTCCCCGTCTTTTTTAATTGTAGGTGGGGCATATATTTGTGTCCAGTTAATTTTCGTGTTACTTGAGAGAGTTCCATTTTCATGCCAGTGTGAAGGAAGTGATGAATCATAACTGTTTACTCGGCGTTTCAATGCACGATAAATATATTTTGTAGATAGTTCAGCTGTAGCTGTCCCTCTCACCAGTTTAATCACTAAAGGGGTGGGTGAGCTGCAAAGTGGACGAAGAGGGGCTTTGAGTCCAGCTAAAGTAAAAATAGTAGGGAAGATGGCAGATAGGCGATATTTCAGGATGGAAAGTTCTTGTCCAATCAAACGTCGAGAAAGGCGTTGACGACTTGCATCGTAGGCTGGATGGAGTTGAAGGCTGTCAACTGTGCGCCACTTGCCGTTGAAGGGGTCAATGATGTGCTTAATGAGCGTGATTCGACACACGAAGAGCCGTGCAGGGAAGACCGTGCTGCCTTCTAGCGATGGGGGAATTAAAGGAAAATAATTGAGCGGCATGTTTAAGACATGATTAACTGAGAGGGAAGTAATGTCAATGTGAGCTCCTGAGGCCCTCCAAGCAACTAATAATTCTGAGTAAAAACATTGCAGATTGGTGAGAAATTTGGGGTCTAAATCAATAAAACACAATTGGGAATCAAAGTTTAGACCCCTGTATTTTTTAAGATTGAGAGAGCACAGTAGGTAAGCAGGGTGAGAGCAAAAATTAAGAAAGCGTTGAAAAAAACAGAAACGGAAAGTGTGGACTCGTGCTTGGAGAGAAGCTAAACCAAGTCCACCATTGTTGGGTTCACAAGACAATGTTTGTTTCTTAATGAGATGACGTTTATTAGACCAAACAAAATTGACCAACATGTCCTGGAGTTCATTGAGTGTGTGATTGGGGACCGATAGTGTAGCCAGAAAATGAAACACTTTTGTGGCAGCTAGTTGGTTAGCTACGAGAATCTTGCCTTTAAATGATAAATAATTAGAAAGAGGGGTCCACCGAGAAAGTGTTTTATTTAGTCTATCCTTACAAATCATCCAGTTTTGTTGATAATAAGTATTGGTGTTACCTAAGTGAACTCCAAGAAAAATTAATCCTTCGTTACTCCATTGACAAACAAGTGGTTTATCATTTCGTCGACACCACGATCCAGCCCAAAGGCCCTTTGACTTATTGTAATTTAAACAAGCATTAGAAGACTTACTGTACGTATTATAAACATTCTGAATAATATCAAAACCATTTTCAGAAGATAAAAATATTGTAACATCATCAGCGTAGGCCGATACAGATACATTCAAATTAATATCGGGTATTTTAAAATTACACTGGGCCAGATTTTGTCTAAGTAAGTTGAGAAAGGGTTCAATTGCTATTGAGTATAGCATGCCCGAAAGAGGGCATCCTTGCCGAATCCCTTTTTGGAAATGGAAGGGTGCGGTTAATGAACCACATACTTTAACAAAGCTTTCTGCATGACAATACAACAACTTAACACTCGAGATAAATGAGTATCCGAATCCCATTGCCTTCATTGTATCAAAAAGATATTTATGAGATATATTATCAAACGCTTTCTTTTGATCAAGATTCACCAAGGCAAGAGGGATATCGGCAGAATTTGCATAATGAATAATGTCCCTTATTAAAATGATGTTATCATAAATGGTACGACCTGGGACACAATAAGCTTGATCCTCATGAATAATGCTCCCAATACAGAGTTTCAATCTACTGGCAAGGGTTTTTGCAAATATTTTATAGTCCACGTTAAGAAGTGAGACAGGACGCCAGTTGGTAATCTCAGCAAGATCTCCCTTTTTGGGGATCAAGCTAATGATTGCCCTACGAAAAGAACGTGGTAAACTGCCATTTGAAATAGAAAATTGTAAGACTTCAAAGAAATCATTCTTAAACGTGGGCCAAAAAGTTTGATAAAACTCCGTAGTGAGGCCATCCATACCCGGTGTTTTATCTTTTCCTAATTGTTTGACAGTTTGTGTTAATTCTTCTACTGAAAAGGGCGAATCGAGATTTTTCTGTTCATCCTTATCCAAGCGTTTAATGTTGGAAAAAAGTTCAGCAGAAATACCATCAGTGGGAGAAAAACTATAAAGGTCCTTGTAAAAAGAGTACACATGGTTCTTAATTTCATTTTCATTTACTGTGGTGCGTCCTGAAGGGAGGCGGATCTGAGAAATTCTTTTCCGTGAAGAGTTCGACTTCTCTAAGTTATAAAAGAAGGACGAGCTCGTATCAACCTCTTGGACTAGTTTAAAGCGTGACCTAATCAAAGCACCCTTGGCATCATATTTTAACAAATTATTAAGTTCCTTTCTGTTTCTGATTATCTCTTGTTCTGTATTACTTGACAAACTAAAATTGGATTGGAGCTGCTCAATAGTGTTATTAATTTTCACAAAGGCAGCCCGTTTTTCATCAGCCATCTTTTTTCCATACATTTGAGTAATTCTTTTAATATGGGATTTGCCAGCATCCCACCACATCAAAATGTTCACAAATTCATTTTTGTGAAGCCTCCAATCGGTCCAAAAATGTACAATAATATTTTTGAAATTCTCGTCATCAAGTAAAGAGTTGTTGAAATGCCAGTATGCACTTCCCCTATGTTTGTGTTTGGGAGGTTTTAATTCTAAATAACCCGCATCGTGGTCAGAAAGAGAGCATGGTAAAATGCTGCATTTGTGAATAGAAGGGGTGAGACCAACAGGCAGATAAAAGCGATCTAGTCTTGCACGCGAGACGCCATGAATGCTTCGTGGGTTTCGCCTATGCCAGGTAAAAGCTTTTTGAGAAGGATTGAGTCTGCGCCATGCATCACAAAGGGTGAAAAAATCAATCGTTTTCCCAAGTTGTGTAGAGATTTTATGTCTATGTTCTTTTGGCATGCTCAGGCGATCAAGAGCGGGGTTAAAGGTACAATTAAAATCTCCCCCTAACATAATAACGCCATTATTTATCGTGCACAAGTGATCATGAAGTGATTTAATGGCTTTTAAAGCAAAATTATCATCTTGTGGTATCAAAATATTATACAAGTGATAAAATGTATCATCAATGCAAATTTTCGAATATAGTATATGACTGTCAACTATAGCTAAGCTATCAAACGAGCCAACAAGATTCTTCTTTACAATGGTGGTTATGCCGGAACCTCGAGAGATACCGGAAGAACAATTTATCAAATATGATTTTCATAAATTCCAACAAGAAGAACGTGGCGTTAAATCATAAGTTTCTTGCAGAAAAATAACATCAGGACTAATTGCAATATTTTCAATGTAAGAATGAATAGAGGCAGTTTTCACTGAACCAGAACATCCTCCAGTGTTCAGCGTGAGGAATGACAAAGTCATTGCAAGGTGGAGAGCATACAGGGTCTTACCAAGCATGTAAAAAAAGAACTAAGCACAGTCTTCTAACTTTCTGATTAATTTTTGTACCCGCTGCTGGGTACTTTTCTTGAAGGCTGTACTATTCCGTAAAGGAATCAATTGCCTAACAAGGCCGGGTACATTCGAGGTGAATTTCCGGGCAATTTCAATTGGTTTTTTTCTTGCTTTGA